>NC_138777.1:8506095-8546095 GCF_965119305.1 Pelophylax lessonae | reverse complement strand
TGCAGGCATTCGGGGTAAAGCTGTCCACATAGACCGTCCTCCGCACAGCCATCTTCATCATCCCTTCCCTGCTGCACTCCACGAGTGATTCAAAGCCTCACTTTCAGATCACTCCATTGCAGGCTATTCTTCCCGGTCACGATTGCAGACTGACAATGGTGAGAGTCGGTGGTTCAGAAGATGGTCTATGTGGACAGCTTTACCCCGGATGCCTGCATACTTAGGTGTGCCTATTTTAAACATCAACCATGTGAGTTGGTAAATATTGAACCTTCATTAAATGTAACCATATTGCTACACTTAGAGGCTCCTCTCATCTCTCTTATATTCTGTAGCTCTGCTAGATTTTGCTTCTAATCCCCTTGGGAAGGCTGCATATTGTGGATGGATATTTTATGGTTACACAACCTATCACATTGCTATAATCTTTGTATATAGACTATAAACCGAAGGACTTGTGGAACGAATCCTCTGAGTTTCCATTATTTCTTATGGGGAAATTTGCTTTGATATAAGAGTGCTTTGGATTACAAGCATGTTTCCAGAACGAATTATGCTCGCAATCCAAGGTTTTACTGTATATATGTTTAGGGTGATGGTATAAGAAAAAGAAATAGTGAAATGATGAAAATGAATAAGGAATACTCATTGAATGACACTTAGTTGAAGTGCAGATACAATGTGTGTATATTTAGAGCAGAGCAGAGCTGATGATCTTTCTCATATATCACGCTGGTTTTAAATGATCCTTGTGAGTGTAAAGCTTTTTAACCTCTTAATAAACTGTCCATGCTACACTTAGATGGCGCTGCTTTCTTCTTCTTCTTCTGTTCCTGAGCTTCTCCGTGCTCCAGCTGGCAGCCACTAAGAACAGCAACCTCTGACTTCTAATGGACTTTCACCTGTCTTACAGCCCCTTGAATATAATGCAGTGGAATAATGGACTTTCACCTGTCTTACAGCCCCTTGAATATAATGCAGTGGAATAATGGACTTTCACCTGTCTTACAGCCCCTTGAATATAATGCAGTGGACTGTATAAGTTCCAGATCAGTCCATACTAGAAGAGCGCCATATAATATTTGTTTGTCTTCAGAATCTGGATGCCCTATTTAACAAGGTTAAATAGATCCCGCCCCCCCCTCTAACGTGAATGGGTATCAGGTACATCGTACCCCTACCCATTCACCAAAAAAGTGTCAAAAAATAATAAAAACAAGGACTTGACAAGTCCTTTATTAAAAAATAAAACGATAGTGCCCTTTGATGTAAATCCATCGTCAATCACGATCTGTCACATGACATCAGAAGGGGGCGGTGCAACTGGTTGACGTACCCAGGTGACCCCGCCCCTTGTCTATATAAGAAATGTCAAAGCGCGTAGCGGGCATACAGCAGGAGGTGGAGCCTTTTTAATTTTTTCTATTTTTCGTGTCGGCGGGCGTCTTTAACGACAATGGATTTACATCGAGGCTGAGATACAATTTTTTTTTTATAAAAGATTTTTCAAAAACTGTTTCTTGTGGTTATTACTTTTGTACACTTTTCTGGTGAATGGGTAGGGGTACTATGTACCTGCTAACCATTCACATGGGGGGGGCTGGGATCTGGGGGCCGCCTTGTTAATTCCTCACCCGCAGACCCCTACAATCACAGGCCAGGGTTGTCTGGAAGAGGCCCTTGTCCCCATCAACAGGGGGACAAGGTGCTTTGAGGTGGGGGGGGCTCCCCTACAAATTCATACCCGAAGGGTCTGGTATGAACCGGGGGGAGGGAACAATCACACCCCCCCCCCTCATGTTGAGGGCATGTGGCCTGGTATGGTTCAGGAAGAGCACTGGCTCACCCACCCCCCCCCCCCTTTTCCTGACCTTCCAGGCTGCATGCCCGGATAAGGGTCTGGCATGTATCTTTGGGGGGACCTCACGCAGTTTTTAAAAAAAATTTATGGCGTGGTATGAGCCTGGTATGGACTGGGGGGGGGGGGGGACACTACACTTTTTTTTTTCTTTACTTTGTCGATAGCCGGGTGCCGGCAATTGTAACCGCAAGTTATTTTAAATAGGATTCGACTTGTTTTTTTTTTCCTTTAGAAATTTCATTTTTGCTGCAGCATGTTTTATACATGCTACAGATGCGCCACTTCACAGGCAGACTGAGGGGACCCCCCAGGCACTATAATTAAATGAATTTTTCATTTTTATTGTTGCATTTTAGGCATAATTAAAATTACTGCTCCTGAAAAAACAATAAAAAAAAAAAAAAAAAGATTGATACATCTCCCCCAGAGCAGTACCTGGGACCCCCCCATACCCCTTTTATGGGAAATGACTTGCATATAAACCTTCAGAATGGGATTTTTCCTGTTCGGCTCCTATAGACTTCAATATGGTTTGAGGTTCGGGTTATAACATTTCCACTGTTTGGAAGTTCTGCTGCAAACTGAACGGGGGGGGGGGGGGGGTGTTCGGCCCATCTCTAATTTAGTGCCTGATTGGATGATTGGATACAAATTGATTGGATAGATTGGATCAGGGATTCCCAAACTTCGGCCCTCCAGCTGTTGCAGAACTACACATCCCATGAGGCATTGTAAGACTCTGACATTCACAGACATGACTAGGCATGATGGGAATTGTAGTTCCTGAACAACTGGAGGGTCATAGTTTGGGAATCCCTGGATTAGATAGGTAATTAGGTTACATGGTTTTGGTAAGTCCAAAGTTGATTGTAGCACAACGATATTGTGTTTTGGTGTCATACTTCGTCAGGAGCTCAACTAGAAGCTCCTAAAGCTGGATACACACTATACAACTTTTGTTGGTAAATTTACCTTCAACTATGTAGTGTGAGGGCCTTCCTGATTACATAACAACTGAAAGTGTTTAGGTCTGACCTCATATTATATGGTTTTGGTAAATCTAAAGGAAAAAATCTAAATACAATTGGATAGTGTGTATCCAGCTTAAGGAACTTCTAGTTGAGCTCCTGACAAAGTATGACAAACCTAAACCATTCAACCAATTTGTATCCAATCAGGCCTTGCATTACACAGTTAATGGTAGGCCCACCCGGTAGATTGTACAACCAGGTTGTATAGTGTATGGACCAGCATTAGCAGCTTAGAAATCCCCGGACAGCATTAGACTAGAGACGGCCCTATTGCTCCGCCCACTTTGAGGGGAACATAAACCAAAGCACAATGAATAATAAATAAGATACATGGGAACAATTTAACCTCCCCAGTGGTGATTAAAAGACCACAGCTCGTTATCGTTGGTTAAGTTACAGAAGTGTAAATTCACGCCAAGTCAAAAAACTGTCACAGCTGTTCACACTGCTCCGCCATCAACTTCTTATAGTTCTATAAGTCTGGATTCTTCAGTGACACTAAATGATATCCCTATTCTTCAAAAATAATCCATATCCATCCACTACCTGTAATCTACTTTTCATTAAATCGTTTTTTTTTTTTGCATTTCCTGCCTTCTTGTAACTTCCCCCTGTGAGCTCCCAGTCCCTTCCTTCCCCCCCCCCCCCCCCCCCGTGCAGTGCCGTTGGTTGCCATCATGTGTACCCTACAAATCCCATAGTCCAGTCTATAGTCCGTAATACTTACAGTGCTCCTAAGGGCTGACGGTTTCTTACCTTAACCACTTCTAGACCGGAAGGATTTGCCCCCGTAATGACCAGGCCCTATTTTGCGATTCGGCACTGCGTTATTTTAACTGACAATTGCGCGGTCGCGGGACGCTGTACCCAAATAAAATTGATGACCTTTTTTTTTCCTTCTTTTGGTGGTATTTGATCACCTGTGTGACTTTTATTTTTTACACTATAAACAAAAATTCATCAATTCTGGGGGAAAAAAAAAACATTTTCACATTCTGCTAAAAAATATTCCCAATAAAAAAAAAAAATTCAAAATCAATTTTTTTCATCATTTTAGGCCAATTCGTATTCTGCTACATATTTTTGGCTAAAAAAAAAAACGCAATAAGAGTATTTTGTTTGGTTTGCACAAAAGTTTTTGCGTCTACAAACTAGGGGAAAGATTTCTGTCATTTTTTTTATACTAGTAATGGTGGCGATTTGCAATTTTTTTTTTTAGCGGGATTGCGACATTGCGGCGGACAGATCGGACCCCTATGTGCACCCCCTCCCCCCCATTTACATACCTGAGCCTAAACTCAATCCAGTGCTGTGCCCGAGTTGTGCTGTGCGGGTTCATGCACAGGTGTCTATTAACCACTTAAACCCCGAAGGATTTTCCTGCTCAAAGACCAGGGCCTATTTTGCGATTCGGCACTGCGTGATTTTAACTGACAATTGCGCGGTCGTGCGACGCTGTACCCAAATGAAATTGATGTCCTTTTTTTCCCACCAACAGAGCTTTCTTTTGGTGGTTGATCACCTCTGTGGTTTTTTTTTTTTTTTGCGCTATAAACAAAAAAAGAGAGACAATTTTGAAAAAATAACAATATTTTTCACATTTTTTTATATGAAATTCCCAAAAAAATGTAAAAATCAAAATTTAACATTTTAGGCCAATTTGTTTTCTGCTACATATTTTTGGTTAACAAAAAATCGCAATAAGCGTATTTTGATTGGTTTGCGCAAAAGTTATTGCGTTTACTAACTACGGGAAAGATTTATGTAATTTTTATTGGTTTTTTTTTTTAACTTGTAATGGCTGCGATCTGCGATTTTTTTTTTATTTTTTTTGCGGGACTGCGACATTGCGGCGGACAGATCTGACCCCTGACTGACATTTTTGACACTTTTGGGGGTACCAGTGACATTACTACAGTAAGCAGTGCTATACATATGCACTGTTACTGTAAAAATGACACTGGCAGGGAAGGGGTTAACTTTATTAGTGATCAAGGGGTTAAGTGTGTCCCTAGGGGCGTGATTCTAACTGTAAAGGGGCGTGGCTTGTGATGTAACCACAGAGACATACGATCCTACATAGCAGGATCGTATGATCTCTGCAGTTACACCAGGGAGAATGACAGGCGGCTGTGTTTACATCAGCCGTCCATCCTTCTCCCTCTCTTGCGGGAGATTGCGAGTGACCGGCGGACATCGGAGCCACCGGTCACTCGCGTGGGGATGTCCCTGAACGAGCTGGGGGCAGGAGCGTGCTCGCCCCCTGCAGGCTCCTGGTCGAGCGATGTAGTACTACGTCGCTTTGCCCAGGAGGGGCTGACTGCCGCAATAAATATACTGTGGGCGGTCAGCAAGCGGTTAAAATCACCCCCAAAGTCGCCAAAAGTAGTGCAGGAAATCGGTGCGGCACCACAAGGTTGGCGTCGCACCAATTGGGACAGTGCTGCTGCCGACAATAGGCTGCGATTTGACATGTCAAATTGCGCAGATGGGAATGGGGGCTTACACGCTCTGGTACCGAAGTCGCATCAGAGTAGTGCAGGAATGTTTTCAAAGCCGCTGCGACTTTAGGTCGCAAAGATTGGTGCCATTAAAATCAATGGGTTGTGACTGGTCAATGCAGCTTTGTGTCCAAAGTCGCATAATAAGTCGCACCAGTGTGAATGGAGCCTCAAAAAAAAAAAGACCCTTTACAATCACTTTAAGGCTCCTTTCACACTTGTGCGACTTAGGAACCTACTTATGAGACCCCTGATCACAGGCTGTGTGCAATTTAATGTATTTCAATGAGAGCCGTTCCTACTGACACTACAGAAGTGGCTGCGAATTCAGCAAAGGTTCCTGCACTACTTTTGCCCAACTTTTGATGCGACTTTGGTCTGGAGAATATAAAGTCAGATCAAAGTCGCACCCCTCCCTGTGTCCAATGTGCCTCAAAGGTGGAGAATAGCGTACGTTTATCTCCTCAAATCACATTTTTTCCCTCCAAATATATGAGGGCAGCGAGATCTGAGCGTGCCTGGGCTGAGCAGAGCGGGTGATAAGATAAGGATAAGGGGGCGGGGGGAGGGGAAATGACGCTTATTGCCATAATAAAAATACTGCAGAATTAGCGATTTCTATTGGTGATCTCAGCTAGGAGCAGAAACTGGCGATTTTGTGGTTTACCAAAATGGCGGACGTGTAGGATAACGAGGACCTGTCAGCACAGATCTATAGAAGACTTCGGAGCGGTCATCCTTGTCCTCGCTTTATGGAAATACCGCGTTGAATACCTCAATCAGGAAAAATACCATGCTATGGCCACTAGATGGAGCTTGTCTGGACTCCTTTTGCATGAATTACTGCATCAATGCGGCGTGGCATGGCGGCGAGCAGCCTGTGGCACTTCTGAGGTGTTATGGAAGCCCAGGTTGCTTTGATAGCGGCCTTCAGCTCATCTGCATTGTTGGGTCTGGTGTCTCTCATCTTCCTCCTGACAATACCCCACAGATTCTCTATGGGGTTTAGGTCAGACGAGTTTGCTGGCCAATCAAGCACAGTGATCCCATGATCATGTGACCAGGTATTGGTAGTTTTCCCACAGATTCTCTATGGGGTTTAGGTCAGGCAAGTTTGCTGCCCAATCAAGCACAGTGATCCCAAGATCATGTGACCAGGTTTTGGTGGTTTTGGCAGTGTGGGCGGGTGTCCTGCTGAAAAAAAAAAAAAAATAAGCAACTCCCATCACCCACCCACACTTCCAAAACCACCAATACCTGGTCACATGATCATGGGATCCCTGTGCTTGATTGACCAGCAAACTGGCCTGACCCAAACCCCATAGAGAATCTGTGGGGGATTGTCAAGAGGAAGATGAGAGACACCAGACCCAACAATGCAGATGAGCTGAAGGTCGCTATCAAAGCAACCTGGGCTTCCATAACACCTCAGCAGTGCCATTCTGATGCTCGGTTTGAACTTCAGCAAGTCGCTTTCACTACATCTAGATGCCTAAATGCATCGCATTGAGTTGCTGCCATGTGATTGGCTGATTAGCAATTTGTGTACCAAGCAATTGAACAGGTGTACCTAATAAAGTGGCCGGTGAGTGTATGTGTATATATATATATATATCTCTAGGATCCACCAAATGACAAGATGTTTTTTGTTGGGTGGATTGATCCTTTAAGCCGTGTTGGCTGTCTTGGCAGTGCAGAGGTTAATCTTCTTTTAGCAGGGCACCATGTGGGAAGCTCCGCCCTTCTCCGTGTAATTTGGGTATTTTTAGAATAAAGGGCGGCCGGGGACTCCGCTCTGCTGAAGTTGGCCTTGAGAATGTTGAAGTTTATGGAGGATGTACGTTGGTTATATTGTATCAGGCTGTAAGAGAAGCCCCTCCCCCATTGGAGAGGATGATTAGGATATTGATCAGATCCTCATTTCTGCCGAGCTCAGCTCCTGGCCGGTGTAAAGTTGCAGACAGATGCCGGGCGCTCAGGATTTCATGCCAATAAACATAAATAGAATAACCGGAGTGGTCGGGTCATGGGCGAGGCTCAGGTTTTGTTGGATATATTGTTTATTAAAGAACACCTTTAAAACATGGAGACAGGTATTGATTGAATGCTAGTTACCTGGCTGCCATGCCAATTCGCCTAACGTCAGCTCTTTGAGTCTCTAACCATAGTTTGTGTCTCTGCCCCTCCCACAATGGTGAGATTTCCCCCAGTAGTTTGTGTCTCTACCCCTCCCACAATGGTGAGATTTCCCTGCAGTAGTTTGTGTCTCTGCCCCTCCCACAATGGTAAGATTTCCCTGCAGTAGATTGTGTCTCTGCCCCTCCCACAATGGTGACATTTCCTGCAGTAGATTGTGTCTCTGCCCCTCCCACAATGGTGAGATTTCCCTGCAGTAGTTTGTGTCTCTGCCCCTCCCACAATGGTGAGATTTCCCTGCAGTAGTTTGTGTCTCTGCCCCTCCCACAATGGTGAGATTTCCTGCAGTAGTTTGTGTCTCTGCCCCTCCCACAATAGTGAGATTCCCTGCAGTAGTTTGTGTCTCTGCCCCTCCCACAATGGTGAGATTCCCTGCAGTAGTTTGTGTCTCTGCCCCTCCCACAATGGTGAGATTCCCTGCAGTAGTTTGTGTCTCTGCCCCTCCCACAATAGTGAGATTTCCTGCAGTAGTTTGTGTCCCTGCCCCTCCCACAATGGGGAGATTTCCTGCAGATTTCCCATAACCCCAAAAAAAGAAATATTAGATTTCCTTATCTAGTATAATATTATGTATGTGGAGTGATTGGTGATTGGTTTGCAGTGAACGGCTCGGCTCCTCTTTTGTCTTCTAGATTAGAAGACACTTTTATTTGTTTAAACAAATCTCCATCGAGGTGATTGGCTGCTGCATAGAATTGTAGAGCGGTTGCCATGGTTACATGAAAATAAAGCCATTCTTTTTTCCATTTCCAGGCAGATCATTTGCCTCTCTGCAGGAAATCGATCGGTTACAATGTTACATTGTGTTCTAGAATGACGATCCGCCTCCCGCTAATCAGCGTTCTGTTACATTGCGCCGTATTCCTACATCTATGGAGCGCTGCATGGATTCCTTAAAGTGGAACTCCAGTCATATTATAGTTTTGGGAGGAGTCGGGGAAGATTACAGCCTGTATTCCATTGCTGTCTGTGTCCCTGTTGGCTGTGTGATCAGGAAGTGAGGGGGAATCCACCCAGCGGGGACACTCCCTGCAATGAAACATTCTAATCATTTTCATCTCCATTCAAGATTGCATAGAAAGTTACATCTTTAATTAAAGTGGAACAACTCTGTATCTAAGCACAACAATGTTTCATTAAAGCAAACTCCTCCCATCCATCCATGTCTCCATGCCTTATTTTGAACCCCCACCCCCCAATCCCCTCCCTGGCATTTCTGACTGTGGCCATCTTAAGTAAGAGTAGATGATTCATGTAGCATTCACTTCCTGGAACTCATCTGTCCTTAGCTCAGGCAGGCATGAGGATGTGCTTGGCTCCTCCCATGAAGATTCCTGGCATCTATGACATCTTCTTGACCTAGGCCAGAAACCAGGAAGTAACTGAAGCCCCCTTTTACATTTTGAGAAAGCCCCTCCTCCCATGAAGACTCCTGGGATGTATGACATCATCCTGACCTAGGCCAGAAACCAGGAAGTAACTAAAGCTCCTTTTACATTTTGAGAAAGCCCCTCCTCCTGTGAAGACTACTGGGATGTATGACATCATCTTGACCTAGGCCAGAAATCAGGAGGTAACTGAAGCCCCTTTTACATAAGCCCCTCCTCCCATGAAGTCTCCTGGGTTGTATGACATCATCTTGGTCTAGGCCAGAAACCAGGAAGTAACTGAAGCTCCTTTTACATTTTGAGAAAGCCCCTCCTCCCATGAAGTCTCCTGGGATGTATGACATCATCTTGGTCTAGGCCAGAAACCAGGAAGTAACTGAAGCCCCTTTTTACATTTTGGGAAAGCCCCTCCTCCCATGAAGACTCCTGGGATGTATAGCATCATCCTGACCTAGGCCAGAAACCAGGAAGTAACTGAAGCTCCTTTTACATTTTGAGAAAGCCCCTCCTCCCATGAAGACTCCTGGGATGTATGACATTATCTTGGTCTAGACCAGAAACCAGGAAGTAACTAAAGCTCCTTTTACATTTTGAGAAAGCCCCTCCTCCTGTGAAGACTACTGGGATGTATGACATCATCTTGACCTAGGCCAGAAACCAGGAGGTAACTGAAGCCCCTTTTACATAAGCCCCTCCTCCCATGAAGTCTCCTGGGATGTATGACATCATCTTGGTCTAGGCCAGAAACCAGGAAGTAACTGAAGCCCCTTTTACATTTTGAGAAATCCCCTCCTCCCATGAAGACTCCTGGGATGTATGACATCATCTTCACCTAGGCCAGAAACCAGGAAGTCCGAAGATTGAGTGAATTTAGTTCACTTTAATCTCCACAGCTTTAGGAAAACTCATTGTGTGCAGTGGTTAGTTGATGGTGGAGTGGGTTGATGGAAGGGACTGCTTAATGCCTATCCAAGGGGGAGACAGGGTGTTGGAAGGGGCAGCATTGTGTGCAGTGGCTAGCCTAGGATAGGATGGGATGGTGGAAGGGGCAGCATTGTGTGCAGTGGCTAGCCTAGGGTAGGATAGAATGTTGGAAGGGGCAGCATTGTGTGCAGTGGCTAGAAGTGTGGGATTGCAGTGTGAATGGCACCCCTGTGCTCCAATCAGAATTGTCATTGTAGGGGATATAATGTGTCTTCTGCTCTTCATTGTTCCCGGAGCTCCGCCTCCTCCTCTGTCTTCCTTCTCCCAGGTAACGTAGCCTGCAGGTGTAGGACAGGTGTGATCATTGTTCGGGGACCTGTAATTCTTGTCCTGCTTATTATATCTGTGATGGCGTCCGCTCTGTCTAAAATAAAGTACAATCTGTCAACTTTACATTTTAAAAGACTGCTCCGCCCAAAACGCGTCAGAAACAGCAGTGTGTTGATTACCCCCCCAGGGTCCCCCGCAGTGGTGACATTGTTTCATGGTGACTCATCTCTTACTAATTCTGACTAGTCACATTTGATGCACCGCTACATCGGATGTAACATTACCCTCACCTCTTACATCATACGCTCATTGCCGATCAGCCTGCAGTGGAAAAGTGCCTTCTGCTGACATCTCTGCATTTATTGCAGACAGAATCTGAATTCTGCAGAATGTATTTGAAAGCAGCCTCATGTAGAGTGAATTAACCACTTGTGGACCGCACTGTAGCCGTAATTCATAAGATGGCTTCCCGTGATAACGGGCAGTGCGCTCTGTGATCACTGAGTTCTCCGGACACCGCTGATCCCAGATTGAGGTAAGGAGCCAATCAGTGGCTCTTTACCACATGAGCAGTTGTGTCCAATCCCAGCTGATCATGGATGTATATTAGAAGCCGGTTATTGGAGAGGGGACCTGGTAACCGGCTTGTGTAAAAGGGACATGGACAGGGCACTGGTGATCAGTGCAGTCTAAACAGTGCCGCCAATGCTGCCAATCATTGCCCCCCAGTGCTGCCAGTCAGTGCAGCCTCATCAGCGCCCACGAGTGCAGCCTCATCAGCGACCCATGAGTGCAGCCTCATCAGTGCAGCCTCATCAGTGCTGCCTCATCAGTGCAGACTCATAAGCGCCCATCAGTGCAGGCTCATAAGCGTCCATTAGTGCAGGCTGATAAGCTCCCATCAGTGCAGCCTCATAAGCGCCCATCATTGCAGCCTCGTAAGCGCTCATCAGCGCCCATCAGTGCAGCCTCATCAGCGCCCATCAGTGCAGCCTCATCAGCGCCCATCAGTGCAGCCTTATCAGCGACCCATGAGTGCAGCCTCATCAGTGCAGGCTCATAAGCGCCCATCAGTGCAGGCTCATAAGCGCCCATCAGTGCAGCCTCATAAGTGCCCATCATTGCAGCCTCATAAGCACTCATCAGCGTCCATCAGTGCAGCCTCATCAGCGTCCATCAGTGCAGCCTCATCAGCGTCCATCGGGGCAGCCTCATCAGCATCCATCAGGGCAGCCTCATAAGTGCCCATTAGGGCCCACCAGGGCAGACTCATCAGCGCCCATCAGGGTAGCCTCATCAGCGCCCATCAGGGCAGCCTCCTCAGTGCCGCCTCATCAGCGCGCATTAGTGAAGAAGAAAAATTACCTGTTTGCAAAATTCTAGAACAAACCATAAAAAATTTTTTTTTGTCTTTTTTTGTTTATTTAGTAAAAAATAAAAACCACAGTGGTGATTAAATACCACAAAAAAGCTCTATTTGTGTGAGAAATATGATAAAAATGTTTTATGGGTACAATGTTGCATGACCGCGCAATTGTCATTCAAAGTGAGACAGCTCTGAAAGCTGAAAATTTGCCTGGGCAGGAGGGGGGGGGGGGGTAAAAATAAATATTTGGATACTGAGGATCCGTCACTTTAACTCGTGAACTGCTGCATGTCCGCGCGCTCTTTCCTTGGCACGGGTCCCGGGTAATTATGTCTTCTGCTGAGTGTTGGCGCTGCAGAGGTTCCGTGACGTCAGGCCAAAGCGCTGAGCGTGTGCAGCTGTTTCATGTCAGTCGTGGGTTGTGTGGGAGGTTATAGAACATCAAACAGAGAATATCCTGAATATCTAGGAAAAGGGGCCCTCGGATGGTCTGCATAAAGGGCCCTTATACTGACCTTAAGACCTCAGGGAGCTGGACTGTTGTCACTGGGAGTAAAAAATGTCCCAGGATTGGTGAGCAGCATTAAAGATTATTTAGTAACAAAGGTTAGAAAGAGGAGGAATAGCGCCCCATCATTTGTGTCAGTGGGAGGAATAATGCCCCATTATTGGGTGTCAATGGGAGGAATAATGCCCCATCATTGGTGTCAGTGGGAGGAATTGTGCCCCATCATTGGTGTCAGTGGGAGGAATTGTGCCCCATCATTGGTGTCAGTGGGAGGAATAGTGCCCCATCATTGGTATCAGTTGGAGGAATAGTGCCCATCATTGGTTTCAGTGGGAGGAATAGTGCCCCATCATTGGTGTTAGTTGGAGGAATAGTGCCCCATCATTGGTGTTAGTGGGAGGAATAGTGCCCCATCATTGGTGTCAGTGGGAGGAATAGTGCCCCATCATTGGTGTCAGTGGGAGGAATAGTGCCCATCATTGGTTTCAGTGGGAGGAATAGTGCCCCATCATTGGTGTTAGTTGGAGGAATAGTGCCCCATCATTGGTGTTAGTGGGAGGAATAGTGCCCCATCATTGGTGTCAGTGGGAGGAATAGTGCCCCATCATTGGTGTCAGTGGGAGGAATAGTGCCCCATCATTGGTGTCAGTGGGAGGAATAGTGCCCCATCACTGGTGTCATTGGGAGGAATAGTGTCCCTTTCATTGGTGTCAGTGGGAGGAATAGTGCCCCATCATTGGTGTCAGTGGGAAGAATAGTGTCTCATCATTGGTGTCAGTGAAAGAAATAGTGTCCCATCATTGGTGTCAGTGGGAGGAATAGTGCCCCATGATTGGTGTCAGTGGGAGGAATAGTGCCCCATGATTGGTGTCAGTGGGAGGAATAGTGCCCCATCATTGGTGTCAGTGGGAGGAATAGTGCCCCATCATTGGTGTCAGTGGGAGGAATAGTGCCCCATCATTGGTGTCAGTGGGAGGAATAGTGTCCCATCATTGGTGTCAGTGAGAGGAATAGTGCCCCATCATTGGTGTCAGTGGAAGGAATAGTGTCCCATCATTGGTGTCAGTGGGGGGAATAGTGCCCCATCATTGGTGTCAGTGGGGGGAATAGTGCCCCATCATTGGTGTCAGTGGAAGGAATAGTGCCCCATCATTGGTATCAGTGGGAGGAATAGTGCCCCATCATTGGAGTCAGTGGGAGGAATAGTGCCCATCATTGGAGTCAGTGGGAGGAATAGTGCCTCATCATTGGTGTTAGTGGGAGGAATAGTGCCCCATCATTGGAGTCAGTGGGAGGAATAGTGCCCCATTGTTGGTGTCAGTGGGGGGAATAGTCCCCATTGTTGGTGTCAGTGGGGGGAATAATACCCCATCATTGGTGTCCTCCCTCTAGCTCATACTCTGCTTCTCTCCTCCTGCACTGGGAGCAAGTATTGCAGCGCTGGAATTCTGGCATAAACCCCTAAATTCTCAGTCCTGTAGACATTTGGTGACACTTTGGATCGCTGTGTTAGAAGATGGTCCAGTTGTAACCAGCTGTAGATAACTTGAACCTTTACTGCTGATAATCGGGCTGGGTGTGACCTTCCATCCCTCATTATCACTCCTGAGCAGAATTATGGGCGCCCCTCCCCCCCGTTCCTGAACTTTGGAATGATGCAATCAGTTTGTACATCAGAGAAATCCCCTGTGACATCTCTGGAGGACACCTTCCCCTTTTCTTGCATGGTTCTATATTCTTATCTTACATGTATTTGTACCTTTGTGCCACTATGTTCACCTTTACAGATTAGCAGACTCATGGGATATTAAGGAGGAACTCCAAATTGGTTGTCCTCAGCATATGTGTCATGCTATACCGTGTGCAGAAGAAGGGAGGTGTAAATTATGGCAGCCCCAGCATCTCTAGTTTGCGCTATTGTTGCTGCAGATCATATACCTGCTCTGTGCACAGCACCATCTAGTGGCTGAAGGGGGATTAGCATGTATATGGATAGGAGTATATGGGGGATTCATCCATTAAAGTGGGGTGCACAGGAGACAGGGGAAAGGGGGGGCGGGTGTCTCACAGGAATTTGAATATTTCGCTATAACAAGGACTGTTAGAGTCACACAGGCTCAAAAAATGATAAATTCATTCATAAAGAGGGTTGTTTCTCTGCACTGGTTGTGGGAATCTGTTAAAGGGATATTTTAGATATAAATGACCCTTCCGGAAGTTCTTTAGGCGTGAAGTTTGGATAATTCAGGTCAGCTTGTAGAATCGTTGATTTAAGATTAATGCTGAACAAGTAACCTTAATCTGTTCCGAGTCCTCGAGCTGAAATCCCAGCTTTCCAGAGGGACTACCAGGAGGACTGCGGCATCACATGACTGCGCCGGTAACGTGCTGACCAATCCATGGAGAAGACCTGGCAGTAAATACATGGATGACCATTACCAGTGGAAACCATGCCACCTTTGCCAAGCTGTTGAGGGAAGAGGAGCAGCAGCCAGGAAGGGTTGGCACAGTACGAGCCAAATTGGCAGAAGGTGAAAGCTGGAACGATCGATTGTGGGCGTTTATGGAAACATTTGGGGTGTTTTGGCACAATTACATCCAATCTCCACTCTAGATCTATAAGCAGTCATGTACAGACCAATGTCTCCTGCAAACAATTAGACATCTGCCCAACAGCCCCAGATTGCCACCACCTTCTACAACCGCACTTCTCAGCCTTTCCTCAGAGGCGGTACCTTATTAAATATATGCAAAATATAAAGGCACCCCAGTCTAAGATGTAAAAAGCATAAAATGTTGCTTATCTATGGGGAACCTGAGCATAGAACAATGCACACAACTTGAGGGAATTAACTTCACATCATAGGTCACCCCTTCATGTCAGACGTCCTCCATAACATCAGAGGCTCCCTTTTTACATCAGAAGCCCCCCTATACATGAGATCCCCTCTTCACTTCAGAGGGCCCCCTATACACGAGATCCCCCCTTCACATCAGAGGCCACTCCCTATACATGAGATCCCCCCTTCACATCAGAGGCCACTACCTATACATGAGATCCCCCCTTCACATCAGAGGCCACTACCTATACATGAGATCCCCCCCTTGACATCAGAGCCCCCCCCTATACATGAGATCCCCCCTTCACATAAGAGGTTTCTCCATGACCCCCCTATTTGTGAGATCCTCCCTTCACATCAGAGGCCCCCCTATACATGAGATCCTCCCTTCACATCAGAGGCCCTCCTACACGTGAGATCCTCCCTTCACATCAGAGGCCCTCCTACACGTGAGATCCTCCCTTCACATCAGAGGCCCCCCTATACATGAGATCCTCCCTTTACATCAGAGGCCCCCCTATACATGAGATCCTCCCTTCACATCAGTGGCCCCCCTATACATTGGATCATCACTTCACATCAGTGGTTCCTGTATCACATCAGAAGCCCCCTTCACATCAGAGGCCCCCTTATTACATCAGATGTCCCCCATTACATGAGATTCCCTTTCACATAAAAGGTTTCCTTATGACAGCCCCCCCCCATACTTGAAATCTTCCCTTCACATCAGAGGCCCCCCTTATACTTGAGATCCCTCCTTCACATCAGAGGCCCCCCTATACTTGACACCCCCCCTATTACATCAGAGAGGCTCCCTTATTACATCAGAGGCCCCCTATACTTGAGATCCCCCCTTCACATCAGAGGCCCCCCCTATACTTGAGATCCCCCCTCTCACATGAGAAGCCCCCTATATACCTGACACCCTCTCACATCAGAGATCCCTACCATCACATCTGAGGCTCCCTTATTACATCAGAGGCCCCCCTATACTTGAGATTCTCCCTTCACAGTAGAAGCCTCCATTTTCTTGAGATCCCCATCACATCAGAGGCCCCCCCTATACTTGAGATTGCCATTCATATCAGAGACCCCTCTACACTTGAGATCCCCCTTCATATCAGAGGCCCTCCTATACTTGAGATCCCCCTTCACATCAGAGGCCCCTCTATACTTGAGATCCCCCTTCATATCAGAGGTCCCTCTATACTTGAGATCCCCCTTCACATTAGAGGCCCCTCTATACTTGAGATCCCCCTTCATATCAGAGGCCCCCTATACTTGAGATCCCCCTTCATATCAGAGGCCCCCCCCCTCTACTTGAGATCCCCCCTTCACTTCAGAGCCCCCCCTATACTTGAGATCCCCCTTCATATCAGAGGCCCACCTCTACTTGAGATCCCCCCTTCACTTCAGAGCCCCCCCTATACTTGAGATCCCCCTTCATATCAGAGGCCCCCCTCTACTTGAGATCCCCCTTCACTTAAGAGCCCCCCTATACTTGAGACCCCCCTTCATATCAGAGGCCCCCCTATACTTGAGATCCCCTTTCATATCAGAAGCCCCCTATACTTGAGAACCCCCTTCATATCAGAGGCCCCCCTACACTTGAGATCCCCGTCACATCAGAGGCTCTCCTATACTTGAGATCCCCCTTCATATCAGAGGCCCCCTATACTTGAGATCCCCCCTTCACATGAGAGGTCCCCCTATTACATTAGAGGCCCCCTATACATGAGATCCCCCTTCACATCAGAGTACCCCTATACTTGAGATCCCCCTTCATATCAGAGTACCCCCTCTACTTGAGATCCCCCCTTCACTTCAGAGCCCCCCCTATACTTGAGATCCCCCTTCATATCAGAGGCCCCCCTATACTTGAGATCCCCCCTTCACATCAGAGGTCCCCCTATTACATTAGAGGACCCCTATAAATTAGATCTCCTCTTTACATCAGAGGTTCCCCTATCACATCAGAGGCCTCCCTATACTTGAGATCCCCCCTTCACATCAGAGGTCCCCCTATTACATTGGAGGACCCCTATAAATTAGATCTCCTCTTTACATCAGAGGTTCCCCTATCTCATTAAGGCCCCCCTATCACATCAGAGGTTCCCCACACCTTATACGTGGAATCACTCAACCAAATCTGAGGTCACATCAGAGGCTCCCCTGTTACATCAGAGGTCTCCCTATACTTAAGATCCCCCTTCACATCAGATGTCTCCTTATCATATCAGAGGCCCCTCTTCACATGAGATCCCCCCATTCCCATCAGAGCCCCCCTATACTTCTTAGATTTGGATAGTTAGAAAAAACATTTGTTAGAAACTGTGGAAGTTTGATACACTTTAACTGGAAAATATTTATTTCTATGGTAGAGATGTTTGATACATGGCAGAGGGCGATCGCATTGTGCTTCGCATTCCGCCATTCCCTTACGTCTGCGGCTGCCCTAAGCGTAGTGATAAGTAGCGGCCCAGAATATTTATTGCTCTTGTTATGCAGGATTACCAAACCATCGAACGTTCTTATTATGTCACATGGGCTGCTGGTGGGGTCATAAAATGGGTAAAATGATCGTTTATTCTGAATTTAGGTCAATGTCATTCTTCAGTTAATGATGTTTGCTCAGTGCTGATTGTCGCAGTCCCGGGTCATCATGTTTAGGAAGTTCAAACTTCAATCCCCAGATAAGAAAAGTCAACACTGTAAACTTTTTATAGTAGAAGAGATAAACTTCTTATTTTTATGATGTTGTCATAAGATTTCACTGTATAGAAATCCGTCCAATCACAGCGCTTAGTGATTTCAGCGGATTGTTATATATCTGTGGATTTATTTATATGATCTGATTTGGTCTCCTGCCCACCCTTGAATGTCAAGATCTCCTCAGGGTTTCACGGATGTGCTCAAGTCAAAGATTGGTCACTGGTACCAGCTCCTCCCACTATCTCTGAGCTCCTTGAAGCTCCACCCACATGCTGGAGCATAAGTGGGAGGTTGCACAGCACAGGATCATGTCTGAAGGGGATGCGGGAGCACATGAAAGTGCGTGTGAGGGTGATGGTGATGCTTGCTGTAGTGAGATTAAAGATGAACTCTGGGAAGGTACAAAGCACAAAGATTAATGCAGCACTGCAATCATTATTACATCATTTATTGTATTTAGGTTCAAGCAGTGGAAGTACCTGAATGTGACCTGATATCAACCACTTAGAGCTGGTTCACACTGCCGCGACCTCTAAGTCGCCTCATAAGGGGCGACTTGTTAGCGCGACTTTCAGCGCGACTTTGCGCATATTCAGCGCGACTTGTATGATAGACGACTTTGTACGACTTTGTATTTGGCCAATCAGAATATGATGGTTCTGAATTATTGAAAAAAAAAAAAAAGAGCTGAAACTTCACAGGTACACTTTTTAGACCCCCCAGACACTAAATCCAAAAAAAGTCACGCCTGCCTCCAAAGACGCCCAAAAAATGCCCGATAAATGCCTGCAACAAAAAACGCCCAGGTGGAGCGGAGCCCTATGCCTGTGCTACTAAAAATTATAAGAAAAATTATCTTTTTTTCTGGTTCAGGACCATTTTAATGGAAAGTCGGATCACAAGTCGCTTCAAATAAGATAAGGAGGCGACTCCCATTGAAGTCTATGGGACAAGTCGGATAGAGGTCGCCTCAAAGTAGTACAGGACCCTTTTCAGAAGTCGGAGCGACTTCAGTAGTGCCAATTAAGACGGCACTCATTGATTAACATTGCTTTTGTTATGTCAAGCGACTTGGGGCGACTTGAGGGCACACAAGTCGCCTCACAAGTCGCGGCAGTGTGAATGGACTCTTACAGTCCCTGTACAGAAATGATCGACCAATATCGTTTTTTCATTGCCGATACCGATATTTTGGTCATCCCGTATCGGTATTGGCTGATATTGGGTGATATTTTTGTACATTCAAAAAAAATTTTTTTTAATTTTTTTTTATTTGACAGGTACTGTGGTGGAGGGATCTGGGGGTCTAAAAGACCCCAAACCCCTCCTCTGCACTTAAAAGCATTCAAAACGCCAAGATTAGCGGTTTTGAATGCTGTCATTTTTTTATAATCTGGCGTCCGTACCCAGAAGTGGTGTCATGACATCACTTCCGGGTTTTTGCATGGAGACCCGATCAGAGCCGAATGTGGCTTTGATCGGGTCTTCGGGGGCCGTGCAGGCTGGTTGCCCGGGTCTGCTGGTGGGACGGGAGACCTGGGCGAGCCGCGGAAGGGGGAGGAGGGGGGACGTCCCCTCCCGCTCCTTGTAATGACAGCCGAACGGCTTCTCAGCCGCATCGGTTGTCATTACAAGACAGCCGACCATCAGCTATGGACGCCGGTACCGGGGTGATGCCTCTAGCTGCAGACATCACTCCGGTACAAGCACTTTCCGAAATATTGGTAATATCGGCCACCTTGGAAAGTGCATATCGGCCCTCAATATATCGGCTTTGCCTGTAATCGGTCGATCCCTACTGTACAGCAGGGCTGGAATGTTGAGAAAAAGCCAATCAGTTTGTGTGCTGACAAGAAGCATGCTGATAGGAGGAGAGAGCAGAGTGACAGAGATAAGCTCATCACTGTGCTGCTTCTCCTTTCACTGTCCAATCACAGGCTGGGCAATGTACAATATACTCACAAACATAGCATATGAACAAGCATTTAGGAAATGGGCACCGCTCGCTTCCAGGACACTTCTCTACTGCTGAATAGCGTGATGGCGTCCTCAAAACCTGATGGGGCTTACGCGTTTCGAGGGAGGACCCTCTTCCTCAGAGCCAAAATAGCCACCACGAGTGGCGAATATGGCTCTGAGGAAGACGGTCCTCCCTCGAAACGCGTAAGCCACATCAAGTTTTGAGGACGCCATTACGCTATCCAGGAGTAGAGAAGTGTCCTGGAAGCGAGCGGGGCCCATTTCCTACATGCTTGTTCATATGCTACGTTTGTGATTATATTGTACGCTACCCTTCTTTGATTTTAATACACTTTTAAGTGGTAATGCACAAGGTCGGTGCGCCCTTCTCTTGTTTTCTTGTAGTGCCTTTTGGATACCCTTGGTCCTGAGGGGGGCAGCAATACCACTTCATTTGTGTCATAAAACCGCCTAGAAGATTCACCTTCCCGCATACCACTCGAGCGCAGGAGAGATATTGTTGTTTTTTGGCAGTCACAGGCTGGGGGCTGGTCCGGGATGGAAGTGGGGTTGCATGATGCTGAACATCATGTTGCAGAAAAGTAGTACTGTGGGGGCAATTTCAGGATTGAAAGTGAATTTTGCAACAAAAGAAAATGAATATGTTATCTTATAATGGGATGTTTATCTTTTATCTGGAGTCCTGCTTTAATAAAACTGAAATTCGTTTAAGTCCAGCAAAAGGCCTCTGAGACCTGGAGGTGGACTACCCTGAGAAGAGCTACGGTACCTGCTGGACTCCATTCTTCTTCTCGGTTAAAGGGGATCTGCGCACTGTTTGTTCTTTTTATATGTATGTGGATGTTTTTTTAACTGGATCCCAATTTTGTCATCAGTCTGTCAGTGAGAATTTTTTTTAAAAAGTGATACACGTATACACTAATTATTAATATTGTTATAATCATATTAATGGAAATAAAAATATATAGAGAGAGATATTTGTCTTTATTATGACAACAACACCCCTCACATTTTTGTAAATATTTTATTCTATCTTTTCATGTGACAACACTGAAGAAATGACACTTTGCTACAATGTAAAGTAGTGAGTGTACAGCTTGTATAACAGTGTAAATTTGCTGTCCCCTCAAAATAACTCAACACAGCCATTAATGTCTAAACCGCTGGCAACAAAAGTGAGTACACCCCTAAGTGAAAATGTCAAAATTGGGCCCAAAGTGTCAATATTTTGTGTGGCCACCATTATTTTCCAGCACTGCCTTAACCCTCATGGGCATGGAGTTCACCAGAGCTTCACAGGTTGCCAAGAAGATTGCCAACCCTGAAACCTGACCCTGAAACTGAGATGCAGCATGGTGGCCAAGACCATACAGAGGTTTAACAGGACAGGTTCCACTCAGAACAGGCCTCACCATGGTCGACCAAAGAAGTTGAGTGCACATGCTCAGCGTCATATCCAAAGGTTGTCTTTGGGAACTAGACGTATGAGTGCTACCAGCATTGCTGCAGAGGTTGAAGGGGTGGGGGGTCAGCCTGTCAGTGCTCAGACCATACACCGCACACTGCATCAATCTGGTCTGCGTGGCTGCCGTCCCAGGAGGAAGCCTCTTCTAAAGATGATGCACAAGAAAGCCCAAGGAAGTCTTCTGCTGAAAACAAGCAGACTAAGTACATGGATTACTGGAACCATCTCCTGTGCTCTGATGGGGACCAAGATAAACTTATTTGGTGTCAGATGGTGTCAAGCGTGTGTGGCGGCAACCAGGTGAGGAGTACAAAGAAAAGTGTGTCTTCCTACAGTCAAGCATGGTGGTGGGAGTGTCATGGTCTGCAGCTGCATGAGTGCTGCCAGCACTGGGGAGCTACAGTTCATTGAGGGAACCATGAATGCCAACATGTACTGTGACATACTGAAGCAGAGCATGATCCCCTCCCTCCGGAGACTGGGCCGCAGGGCAGTATTCCAACATAACGACCCCAAACACCTTCAAGATGACCACTGCCTTGCTAAAGAAGCTGAGGGTAAAGGTGATGGACTGGCGAAGCATGTCTCCAGACCTAAACCCTATTGAGCATCTGTGGGGCATACTCAAAGAGAAGGTGGAGGAGCGCAAGGTCTCTAACATCCACCAGCTCTGTGATGTCATCATGGAGGAGGGGAAGAGGACTCCAGTGACAACCTGTGAAGCTCTGGTGAACTCCATGCCCAAGAGGGTTAAGGCAGTGCTGGAAAATAATGGTGGTCACACAAAATATTGACACTTTGGGCCCAATTTGGACATTGTCACTTAGGGGTGTACTCACTTTTGCTGCCAGCGGTTTAGACATTAATGGCTGTGTGTTGAGTTATTTTGAGGGGACAGTAAATTTACACTGTTATACAAGCTGTACACTCACTACTTTACATTGTAGCAAAGTGTCATTTCTTCAGTGTTGTCACATGAAAAGATAGAATAAAATATTTACAGAAATGTGAGGGGTGTACTCACTTCTGTGAGATACTATGTGTATATATATATATAAAATACATACGCAAACATTAATATTATTATTTTTTCTCTGTGTGTGGTTTGTAAGTATATATTGTACATGGAGTTAGCCATGTCTCATTATCTAAAGCCTGAAAAAAAGAAAATAATGCAGCCGCCTGATCTAAAGACTGGAGATCTGCAATCTTTGACATTTTTGGGTTCAGAATCGCTCCATCGTGTGCTGATGAGATGGAAGAGGAGCCGCACATTCTGTAGAGGACCGTCTTTTATTCTCTAGTAGAATAAAGTGAGTGATTTGTCCCCGGGAGGTGTCAGTGAATGAAGTGGAGCCTTGCACAGAGTCGGCTCCCATTGTGTGCAGACAATGGCGAGGACGGAGCCCAGACAGATCTATAGCCGCGGTTTATAGACCCGTCTTTATAGAGGCTCTGATATTGAATGGAGTCTTCCTGTGCAGGACCCGATAACGGCGTGCTGTGAAGAGGAAAGGAAGTCTCCTGTCCTATGACTGCGGGCGCTGCAGCTGCTGGACCCAATTCCATCGCATCATCGTCAGGATAATGAAGTGCGCTCAGGACTCCGGGATCGCATTGACTCCGCCTTCTAATGAAGTCAGCGATAAATCTCACTCTTCTGTATTCTTATGATTGCATCTCACATTTATATACTGAGGAGTGCAATCAGCATCCCTGCTGTATACAGGTCCGTCTTTAATATTGATTGAACCCTGGGAAAACATTTCCTTGTCCCCTGCCACCCCCCCATTATTACACAGGATCCCCTCACCCATACTACCCCTATCATTACACAGGACCCCCCTCCCCCATACTACCCCCATCATTACATAGGATCCCCTCCCTCATACTACCCTCATCATTACACAGGACCACCTCACCCATACTACCCCCCTTATTACACAGGGCCACCTCACCCATAGTACCCCCATCATTACACAGGACCCCTCTCCCCCATACTACTACCATCGTTACACAGGACCCCTCTCCCCCATACTACTACCATCGTTACACAGGACCCCTCTCCCCCATACTACTACCATCATTACACAGGACCCCTCTCCCCCATACTACTACCATCATTACACAGGACCCCCTCCTCCATACTACCCCCATCATTACACAGGACCCCCTCCTCCATACTACTACCATCATTACACAGGACCCCCTCCTCCATACTACCCCCATCATTACACAGGACCCCCTCCTCCATACTACTACCATCATTACACAGGACCCCCTCCTCCATACTACCCCCATCATTACACAGGACCCCTCTCCCCCATACTACTACCATCATTACACAGGACCCCCTCCTCCATATTACACCCATCATTACACAGGATCCCTCTCCCCCATACTACTACCATCATTACACAGGACCCCCTCCTCCATACTGCTACCATCATTACTAGGGATGCACCGAAATGAAATTCTTGGCCGAAGCCGAATAATAATAAAATGCTTGGCCGAAGGTCGAATACCGAACGCGGTGTTTCGCATTTTTTCCATTTATTTTGCCAATTTTTAGGGGGCACGCTGATGGGCACATTTTATGTTAGGGGGCACGCTGATGGGCACATTTTATGTTAGGGGGCACTCTGATGGGCAAAACAAAACATTTAAATCAGCGTTGCTCTTAACATAAAATATGCCCATTAGCGTGCCCCTTAAAATAAAATATGCACATCAGAGTGCCCCTTAACATAAAATATGCTCATCAGCATGTCCCTTAGCATAAAATAAGGGGCACGCTGATGGCCACATTTTATGTCAAGGGGGCACTCTGTTGGGCACATTTTTTTTCTTTTTTTAAGGGGCACTTTATAGGGCACTCTAATGTAATGAGCATGGTAAGTGGCAACAACATATGGCAGTCTGCACACTAATGCTTGTGCAGCTGCCAGCTACCGTATTCTCCCCCAAATGTGCTCAGCTCCACATCACATACCTGAACTGCAGCCAGAGCCAAAAGCCGCGAACAGGGGGACGGGGCGTGGACCTAGTGTGAAGGAGCCGCAGTCAGGAGCAGGGGGCGGGACGCGCGCGTGACGTCACACCCCCTACTCGCGGCCGGACAGGACACCGGCGGCATGTGAGAAGGGAGCCGCGAGCCGCAATGAGGAAGGTGAGCGGTCAGGGCGGAAGCTGACATTGTTCGGCTCAAAATTATTCGGCCTTTTGACTTATTCGGCCGAACGCCGAAAGTGCTATTTTCTCTATTTTCGGCCGAATAATGTTCGGCCGCCGAATATTCGGTGCATCCCTAATCATTACACAGGACCACCTCACCCATAGTACCCCCATCATTACACAGGACCACCTTACCCATACTACCCTCATCATTACACAGGACCCCCTCCTCCATACTACCCCCATCATTACACAGGACCCCCACCCCTATACTACCCCCTTTATTACACAGGACCCCCTCCTCCATACTACCCCCATCATTACACAGGACCCCCACCCCTATACTACCCCCTTTATTACACAGGACCCCCCTCCTCCATACTACTACCATCATTACACAGGACCACCTTACCCATACTACCCCCATCATTACATAGGACCACCTCACCCATACTACCCCCATCATTACACAGGACCCCCTCCTCCATACTACCCCCATCATTACACAGGACCCCCCTCCTCCATACTACTACCATCATTACACAGAGCCACCTCATCCATACAACCCCCATCATTACACAGGACCACCTTACCCATACTACCCCCATCATTACACATGACCCACCTTACCCATGCTACCCTATCATTATACAGGACCCCCTCACCCATACTACCCCCATCATTACACAGGACCCCCTCCCCCATAATACCCCCCATCTTTACACGGGATCCCTTTTCCTGTACTACCCCAATCATTTCATAGGACCATCTTACACATACTACCCTACCCCCATCAGTACTCTGGACCCCTCTCCCCCCATATTACCCCATCATACACAGGAAGCCCTCACCCATACTTCCCCCATCAGTACTCAAGACCTCCTCCCCCATACTACCCCCATCATTACACAGGACCCCTCACCCATACTATCCTCATCATTACACAGGATGCCTTCCCCATACTACCGCCATCATTACACAGGACCCCCTCCCTCATTCTACCCCCATCATTACACAGGACCCCCTCCCCCATAATACCCTCCATCTTTACACGGGATCCCTTTTCCTGTACTACCCCAATCATTACATAGGACCATCTTACACATACTACCCTACCCCCATCAGTACTCTGGACCCCTCTCCCCCCATATTACCCCATCATACACAGGAAGCCCTCACCCATACTTCCCCCATCAGTACTCAAGACCTCCTCCCCCATACTACCCCCATCATTACACAGGACCCCTCACCCATACTATCCTCATCATTACACAGGATGCCTTCCCCATACTACCGCCATCATTACACAGGACCCCCTCCCTCATTCTACCCCCATCATTACACAGGACCACCTCCCCCATAATACCCTCCATCTTTACACGGGATCCCTTTTCCTGTACTACCCCAATCATTACATAGGACCATCTTACACATACTACCCTACCCCCATCAGTACTCTGGACCCCTCTCCCCCCATATTACCCCATCATACACAGGAAGCCCTCACCCATACTTCCCCCATCAGTACTCAAGACCTCCTCCCCCATACTACCCCCATCATTATACAGGACCCCTCACCCATACTACTCCCATCATTATATTGAAGTTACCATGCGGCAAACACTGGTGCAGGTTAGAATATTGAGGACTGGGACTGGTTGTGGTGGAGAAGCTGTCGGTGTATTTGGTGAAAGTTGTAGGAGGAGAAATGGAAGTCCTCTGAGCGGGACGAGGTGCATTCAGAGATCAGATGTAAGAATTTGTTTTGCTGCCCTGAAATGTAAAGCCGCCTCAGGGCACACATACATCCCGCCACCCTGCAGAACCAGAAAGACCGCTTTTACCTTCCTCTGTCTAATAACATATGGATCTGTACAGTAGAGCTCACTCCAATCCCAGCACTGGGGGAGACCGCATGCGGCATACAGAGCTCTCTGGGATAAAGGGATTTTTTAAAATGTATTTTATTACAATTTACTTTTTTATTTTTATTACAATTTATCTATTTATTTATTACAATGTATTTATTTTTTTATTTTTATTATAACCTGTTTTTTTTTGTTACAATTTTTTTATTACAGTCTATTTATTTATTACAATCTATGTATTTATTACTTTTTGTTTTATTACAATGTATTTTATTATTTTTATTACAACCTATTTTATTTCAATTTTTTTTATTACAATGTACTTGTTAATATTTTTTTTTTTTTTACATTTTTATTATGATTTATTTATTACAATTTACTAATTCATTTATTTTTTATTTTTTTTTTATTTTTTTTTACAACCTATTTTTTATTACAGTGTATTTATTACAACTTTTTTTTTTTAACTTTTACTTGCGCAAATGATGATGGTGCGCCTCCATGATTGAAAGAACTGAAATCCAATAAATGAAATTGAGTGGGCCAGGGGCATTCAGGCTGGGGAGCAGGGCTAAGACAAGGGGGGCAAAGAGGAGGAGGAGCCCCGAGCGTAGCAATCTACTGGAAGGGGCAGTCTTGATGGGCGGGAGGAGTGGGCGTACCTAGGCAGTCCTTAGCAATACGCAAATTATGATGGTGCTCCTCCATGATTGAAAGAACTATAATCCAATGATTGAAAGGAGTGGGCCAGGGGGAGCAGGGCTGGGACAAGAGGGGGGGCAAAGGGACCAGAGCCCCGGGCGTAACAATTTACTGGATGGGCCAGCCTTGATGGGCGGGTGTCAGTCTGGAGGAGTGGGCGTTCCTAGGCAGGTGTTAGCAATGCGCAAATGATGATTGTGCGCCCCCATGATTGAAAGAACTGTAATCCAAAGAATAAAATGAGTGGGCCAGGGGCAATGAGGATGGGGAGTAGGGCTGGGACAAGAAGGGGGGGGGGCAAAGGCACAGGAGGGCATAACAATGTACTGGAATGGGCAGCCTTGATGGGCGGGTTTCAGTCTGGAGGAGTGGGCGTTCCTAGGCAGGCCTTAGTGATGCGCAAATGATGGTGGTGCGCATCCATGATTGAAAGAACTGTAATCCAATGAATAAAATGAGTGGGCCGGGGCAGTCAGGCTGGGGAGCAGGGCTAAAAAGGGGGGGGCAAAGGGACAGGAGCCCCAGGCTACCAATTTACTGGAAGGGGCAGCCTTGATGAGTGGGTGTCAGTCTGGAGGAGTGGGCGTTCCTAGGCAGGCCTTAGTGATGTACAAATGATGGTGGTGCGCCTCCATGATTGAAAGTACTGTGATCCAATGAATAAAAGGAGTGGGCCAGGGGGGAGCAGGGCTAGAACAAGAGGGGGGGGGGGCAAAGGGACAGGAGCCCCCGGGCGTAACAATTTACCGGAAGGGGCAGCCTTGATGGGCGGGTGTCGGTCTGGAGGAGTGGGCGTTCCCAGGCAGGTTGTATTTGCATATAGACCATCCACATGTGATGATGAGCCCCATGATCGAAAATAATTGAAATCCAATGAATGAAAGGGGCGGGGCCTGGGACAGTGAGGCTGGGGAGGAAATGAGGCGGGGCTCTATCTGACTTGCTGCAGCTTCTAATGCATCCTCTTTGGATGAAGATTTTCTCCCTTAATGACCAGAACATTTTTTGCGATTCGGCACTGCATTCGTTTAACGGACAATTGCGTGGTTGTGCGACGTTGTACCCAAATAAAATGAGGCGGGGCTCTCTCTGACTTGCTGCAGCTTCTAATGCACATGGTGAGAAGCTCACAGTGTGCGGTCAAATCATAGGAAGCCATTCCAGTCCAGAAGATGAGTTGTATTGGTTGGGGTGTTGGGTTCTTTATAAGTGGAGCTGTCGTGTCGTGCAGTTTGCATAGTGGAGACCCCTGTTGGGGGGGTGGGGTATGACTGACATCTTGTTGACTCGCTGTCACTTCCTCGGAATGTTCGGTTCTCGTTGCCCCGGGGGCCACAGCTGATCAAATCTCAGGAACTCCTCCAGAAATGGAAGAATTTCAAATATTTGACTCCTGCCATGGAATTCCCGGCCAGCGACGGTTTAATATTGTCAGCGAGACCAAATGTTACAAATACTAAATGTTACAATGTAGCAATTTAGCAATTTCCACATTACAGCGATATTACACCCAAATGTATACATTTGTTATATTGCAGCTTTCCAATTCTTACATGTGATGGCTGCATTCGTTTTTTGTTTTTTTTTTGGGCTTTCTTACTACTATTTTCATCTGCTGATCCAGCCAGCAAGTCTGTTGTTTTTAAAAAGCACAAGCTCTCCGTTTACAGAGTTGAGGCAAACCATTTGTCACTGATAGGGGTGCTCTTAGATTGTAAGCTCTAACGAGCAGGGCCCTCTGATTCCTACTGTATTAAAGTGTATTGTATTTGTACTGTCTACCCTCAAGTTGTAAAGCGCTGCGTAAACTGTCGGCGCTATATAAATCCTATATAATAATAATAATAATAATAATAAAATGATCAGCTTATATTATTCATGTAAAACCTTTAGGCTCCATTGACACCAGCGTGTCTCCAAATTCGCATGATTTTCAGTGCATTTTGGGAGCTCGACTTTTTTGATCTGACTTTTTTGAGAATAAATTAGCGATCGACCGATATCGGTTTTTCATTGCCGATACCGATATTTTAGCCAATGCATATTGGTATCGGCCGATATTTTCGTATATTTAAAAAAAAGTTTATTTTTTTATTTTTAGCACATGACAGGTACTGTAGTGGGAGGGATCTGGGGGAATCTTAAAGACCCCAAGCCCCTCCTCTGCACTTAAAAGCATTCAAAACGCCAAATTTGGTTGTTTTGAATGCTGTCATTTTTTTGATTTTGGCGTTGAGTACCCGGAAGTGATGTCATGGCATCACTTCCGGGTTTTACATGGAAACTCGATCAGAGCCCAATGTGGCTTTGATCAGGTCTTCTCTTCGGCGGCCGTGCAGGTTGGTTGCCTGGGTCCCCCGGTGCGAGCCACGGAAGGCAGTGGGAGGGGGGGGGGGCGTCCCCTCCCGCTCCTTATAATGACAGCTGAGTGGCTTCTCAGCCACATCCATTGTCATTACAAGACAGCCGACCGTCAGCTATGGACGCCGGTACCGGGGTGATGCCTCTAGCTGCAGGGATCACTCCGGTACAGCACTTTCCGAAATTTCGGTAACCTCAGGGGCCAATTCCGATATATCGGGGAAAGTGCAGATTGGCCCCCAATATATCGGCTTTGCCAATAATCGGTCGATTCCTAGAATAAATAACGTTAAGAACCGCGCTCCCTTTGTGAATTAAAATTAATACAAATTGTCCATATTACACCAAAGTGCTCAAATTAGTGCAAAAAAAAAAACGTCTTCTCCGGTTCCTCTACACCAGGGGTATCAAACTAAATTTCATTGCGGGCCGCATCAGCATTAAGGTTGCCCTCAAAGGCGACCATCTATCTTAGATTAGATGCCCAGAGCACCCCACGCCCCATTACACCCTTACAAGAGATGTCAAGAGCCCCCCACCATCATAAGTCAAGAGTCACCCACCCTTCCTTACATCACAATTCACCCCCTTACCTTGTGCTACTGCCAGGGAGATGCGGGTGGATCTGGGAAGAAGAAAGTGCAAGGTCTGGAGGAGGAGCAGAGGAGGGCTGGAGTCAGCTGAATGCTGAGACCAGGGGAGGCAGAGACAAGGTGGTGCTGTGGCTGCACAGTGAGGTGCGCGATCTGTAGGAGGAGTTTTGCCCTCATTTCTGCTGCAGAATGCTGAGAAGCGGGGTTGGGCATAGACAAGCCTTTTTACAGCAGCACAGAGAAGCACAGGATCTGGCAAAGGAGTTCTGTCCTCTCTGCTGCTGACTACTGAGACAAGGTGGGGGCAGAGGCAAGGGGGGTGCCACAACTGCAGGAGAGGTGCGAGGGCCACATGAAATGGCCGGGGGGGCCACATTCGGCCCGCGGGCCTTGTGTTTGACACCTGTGATCTACACAATTATTCGTGGTTTGTGCGCTTTTTCACCGCCATCAAGTACATTTCCTACTCACCAGATACAAACATGTAAAGTGCATAGGATTATTAGAGCCCATTCACACTAGCGCGACTTGTCAGGCGACTTGTCAGCCTGACAAGTCGCGGTCGGTCGCGGTCCATTGAGTAGTACAGGACCCGTTCTAATAGGAGGGACACACGTCGCTCCGACTTAGAAAAAGGGTCCGTTACTACTTTGGGGCGACCTGGGAGCGACTTGCATAGACTTCCATTATGTGAAGTCCCTGCAAGTCGCTCCGAAGTCGTGGTGCACGGGACTGATAAGTCGCCTCCCCAAGTCGTGCAGAGTCGGATCGCCTCAGTGTGAACCGGCTCTTAGATGCGGCTCTAATGGCGGGGGAGCAAACTATTGACGAGAGACGAAGACCTATTCACAGATATTGAAGTGATTTCACATGTTCCATCTGGCAATTGTAACCAAGTGTTGCACGTGTTTGATATATGGACCAATCTAATCACCACTTTTTTTGTGGTGATTTCTTGGACTTCACTGACATTATTTGTTTGATTTCAGAGTCACAAATTTTTGACTCACTTATTTTAGTTTTTTATTTTTATTTTTTATTGATTCATGTCTCACATCATTTATATATTGTGTTTTGATGTTCGTGCTACACATTGTATATTGTTTTTGTGATTGATTTTTGTCTATAGATCAGTGTATTGCTGCTTCTTTCCTATCATTTATTTATATATTATATATATCATACATATCACTTATCATACATTTCAGTTTCATCAAGCACAGAAAATTTTGGATTCCTTGAAATTGTAACCTATACAGAGGCAGCCTTACCTTGTTGAATGGTTTCCAATTGGATATATCCTCTTGGATTTTGGATATACTGATATTGGAGAAGTTTATGAGTGTTTTAAACTGGATACTGGGTGTTATCACCTATTCACAGCTGGTGTGGTATAAAAAGTGGGAGCATTCCTAGTTCTCAAGTTTTTTCCTTTTTGCTACTAATGAATATTATCCTGGATCCTGAGGAAGCCCCTGAATAGGGCGAAACGCGTCGATCCTTAGGCATTTATATGCAAGCTTTCGGATCTCACCAATATCGAGTTCACTATATTTATACTGGATTATAATATTGTTGTACTGTCCATATGAAATGTGTTTTTTTAACTTTCTATACATTTAATACATTGTTGAATTTTTTTATAAATTGTTGATTACATCATTATTGGGCACTTTAAAATCCCTATCTTGTCCCTGTCTTTTTCTCCCTTTGGAGAGCGGACGGGAAATCCCATTATAGGATTATTAACCACTTCTGGAGAGGAGGGTTTTACCCCCTTAATGATCAGGCCATTTGCGATTCTGTACTGCGTTACTTTAACGGACAATTGCGCGGTCGTGCGACAGTGTACCCAAATAAAATTGATGTCCTTTTTTCCCCACAAATAGAGATTTCTTTTGGTGGTATTTGATCACCTCTGCAATTTTTTATTTTTCACAGCATAAATTTATATTATAAATTTATACGATAATGTTAAAATGTAAGTAGTAGTAATAATGTAACAACAATAGTAAATATTAATTATTAGTAATAATAAAAATAAATCAGAATAAATAATAAATGAGAATTATTAGTAATAATAAAAATAAATCGGAATAAATAATAAATGAGAATAAATAATATAATAATATTATTACGTAATAATTAATAGTAATAAATAATAGTAAATTATTAGTAAATGTAGTAATAATAAAAATCATTGTAGTAATATTGTAATGTATAATATACAGTAAATGATAAGATATAAAATCAATGTAAAGAATCTTATAAAGGAGGGAGTGGTGATGGTGGGGGATGAATTTATCATTAGTTGTACAGAGAGAAATCTTATCCTCACCGTGACCATACACACTTCTATTTAATTATCTGATTTATATCCGATGCAATCTGAGACGGCTGCTGTCTGTGTTGCCCCGCCTTCTCATGTGGTCCCCAGGACAGGAAGTGAAGGGAAATCTCTCCTCTGTGTACTGATATTCACCTGAGCGAGTGTCTCCCCTCCCCTGTGCTGTCTAATACTAACCCTAACTTGTAGTACGATTAAAGTGTTCTGTATAATGATTATTTATTTGTTTGTTTCTTTTGATTTTATTTTAAATATTTATTTTAATTTTATATGTATTTGTTTCTTATAATTTTGGGATGTGGGGTGATCATGTGACGTGATTTGGGATGCGGGGTGATCATGGGATGGGATTTGGGATGTGGGGTGATCATGTGACGGGATTTGGGATGTGGGGTGATCATGGGACGGGATTTGGGATGTGGGGTGATCATGGGACGGGATTTGGGATGTGGGGTGATCATGGGACGGGATTTGGGATGTGGGGTGATCATGTGACAGGATTTGGGATGTGGGGTGATCATGGGACGGGATTTGGGGTGATCATGTGACAGGATTTGGGGTGATCATGTGACAGGATTTGGGGTGATCATGTGACGGGATTTGGGGTGATCATGTGACGGGATCTGGGGTGATCATGTGATGGGATTTGGGATGTGGGGTCATCATGTGACAGGATTTGGGATGTGGGGGGTGATCATGTGACGTGTTGTGATGTAACAATACTAACCTCCTGCATGTCTGCTTATTAACCCCTTAACTTGGTTTGTGTTTGTTTTTATTTGAAGAGGATCTTTCTGTGCTCAGTGAGATCAGGACCCCGGACTCTGCAGGTATCGTACCCATCCCCCGCACTCTGTGCCTGTCTCCTTCTGTCCCAATCATCGTCTGTGGTGTGATTGATCGTCTTCTGATCTCCTTCCTGGCTGCCGGGTTCCTCCTGTCTGGTGGATGTGATGTGACCTTTCTATGTTGTCTGATCTCTCTCTTATTATGTAGATTGTATATAGATCATATGTAGATTGTATGTAGGTTGAACCAGTGATGGTTCTGGTGTCTGATTGGTGGAGGGCTGGGATCACAGGGGAACGATGTGATTGGTGGAGGGCTGGGATCACAGGGGAACGATGTGATTGGTGGAGGGCTGGGATCACAGGGGAACGATGTGATTGGTGGAGGGCTGGGATCACAGGGGAACGATGTGATTGGTGGAGGGCTGGGATCACAGGGGAACGATGTGATTGGTGGAGGGCTGGGATCACAGGGGAACGATGTGATTGGTGGAGGGCTGGGATCACAGGGGAACGATGTGATTGGTGGAGGGCTGGGATCACAGGCGAACGATGTGATTGGTGGAGGGCTGGGATCACAGGGGAACGATGTGATTGGTGGAGGGCTGGGATCACAGGGGAACGATGTGATTGGTGGAGGGCTGGGATCACAGGGGAACGATGTGATTGGTGGAGGGCTGGGATCACAGGCGAACGATGTGATTGGTGGAGGGCTGGGATCACAGGGGAACGATGTGATTGGTGGAGGGCTGGGATCTCAGGGGAACGATGTGATTGGTAAGTGTTGTATATTAATGGTGAGATGGGTGACTCCTGTGCCGTACTTTTCTCACCAATAGAGCGCAACATGTTTCCAACCAATAGAACGCCATGCCAGACATGTTTGATCAATAGAAAACTTCTGATCGACAGAGGCAAACACTTCTAACCAATAGAATACCACGCCTTTCTAAACCAATAGAGTGCCATACATTCTGACCAATGGAGTACCAAAGGATATTTGCAGTGAGTGGGGTCACCGGTGTTATATATTGGATATTTGCAGTGAGCGGGGTCTCCGGTGTTATATATTGGATATTTGCAGTGAGCGGGGTCACCGGTGTTATATATAGGATATTTGCAGTGAGCGGGGTCTCCGGTGTTATATATTGGATATTTGCAGTGAGCGGGGACACCGGTGTTATATATAGGATATTTGCAGTGAGCGGGGTCACCGATGTTATATATTGGATATTTGCAGTGAGCGGGGACACCGGTGTTATATATAGGATATTTGCAGTGAGCGGGGTCACCGATGTTATATATAGGATATTTGCAGTGAGCGGGGACACCGGTGTTATATATAGGATATTTGCAGTGAGCGGGGTCTCCGGTGTTATATATTGGATATTTGCAGTGAGCGGGGACACCGGTGTTATATATTGGATATTTGCAGTGAGCGGGGTCACCGGTGTTATACATAGGATATTTGCAGTGAGCGGGGTCACCGATGTTATATATAGGATATTTGCAGTGAGCGGGGTCACCGGTGTTATATATAGGATATTTCCGTTGTGCGGCGCGGTTTTGCTCGCTGTGTGCGGAGTTGATGATGCAATCGGTGGGACGCCTCCTCTTGCAGAGTTTTCAGACTATTTTTTGGCTCCTGACCGTCTCTGACCACAAATTTTACAGGAAGTTTTTGTTGCTAAGCAACGGTGTTTTCTCCTGTTTGATGAGCAAAACCGCGAAGTTTTTTACGAGTGTGACACGCTGCAGTCAGGGGTGGAGCTAAGACGACATGACCCAGGCGCTGGGCGTGGCTACAGATTCCCATTACAATGTATCAGCTGTAGAAATGTCTAAAACCACTTCAGTCCCAGAAGGTTTTACCCCCCCTTAATGACCAGGCCATTTTTTGAGATTTAACGGACCATTACGCAGTCGTGCGACGCTGTACCCTAATAAAATTAATGTCCTTTTTTTCCCCACAAATAGAGCTTTCTTTTGGTGATATTTGATCAACTGTGCGATTTTTTATTTTTTTTTATTTTCTGTGCTCTAAACAAAAAAAGAGCGACAATTCAAAAAAAAAAAAAAAAATTATTTTCTGCTATAAAACATTAGACATATAAACATCACCTGTACGGCGGTTCGTGGGAGCAATACTGGGGGCGCGCCCACTCGCCATCGTGGAAGTCTATTAAAAATAATAATAATAATTTTACTTTCTGCTATATAACATTCCCAATAAAAAAATTTAAAAATCTAATTTTTTCATCAGTTTAGGCCAATTTGTATTCTTTTTTTTTATTTTCATTTTTATATTTATTTTATTTTATTTTATAATAAAAAATAATAAAAAAATAAAATAAAAAAATAAAAATAAAAAAAATAAAATAAAAATAAAAAAACTTGTATTCTGCTACATATTTTTGGTAAAAAAAAATCCCAATAAGCGTATTTTGATTGGTTTGCGCAAAAGTTACAGCGTCTACATAAGATTCCCAATAAAAAAATTAAAAAATCTATTTTTTTCATCAGTTTAGGCCAATTTGTATTCTTTTTTTTATTTTTATTTTTATATTTATTTTATAATAAAAAATAATAAAAAAATAAAATAAAAAAAAAAAAAAAGCCAATTTGTATTCTGCTACATATTTTTGGTAAAAAAAAAAATCCCAATAAGCGTATCTTGATTGGTTTGCACAAAAGTTACAGTGTCTACATAACATTCCCAATAAAAAAAAATTAAAAATCTAATTTTTTCATCAGTTTAGGCCAATTTGTATTCTTTTTTTTTATTTATTTTATTTTATAATAAAAATAATAAAAAAGATAAAATAAAAATAAAAAAAAAGGCCAACTTGTATTCTGCTACATATTTTTGATAAAAAAAAAAAAAAAATCCCAATAAGTGTATATTGATTGGTTTGCGCAAAAGTTACAGCGTCTACATAATATTCCCAATAAAAAAATTTAAAAATCTAATTTTTTCATCAGTTTTGGCCAATTTGTATTTTTTTTTTATATTTATTTTATTTTATAATAAAAAATAATAAAAAAGATAAAATAAAAATAAAAAAAATAAAATAAAAATAAAAAAAGGCCAACTTGTATTCTGCTACATATTTTTGGTAAAAAAAATCCCAATAAGCGTATTTTGATTGGTTTGCGCAAAAGTTACAGCGTCTACATAAGATTCCCAATAAAAAAATTAAAAAATCTATTTTTTTCATCAGTTTAGGCCAATTTGTATTCTTTTTTTTATTTTTATTTTTATATTTATTTTATAATAAAAAATAATAAAAAAATAAAATAAAAATAAAAAAAAAGGCCAATTTGTATTCTGCTACATATTTTTGGTAAAAAAAAAAAAAAATCCCAATAAGCGTATCTTGATTGGTTTGCACAAAAGTTACAGTGTCTACATAACATTCCCAATAAAAAAAAAATTAAAAATCTAATTTTTTCATCAGTTTAGGCCAATTTGTATTCTTTTTTTTTATTTATTTTATTTTATAATAAAAATAATAAAAAAGATAAAATAAAAATAAAAAAAAAGGCCAACTTGTATTCTGCTACATATTTTTGATAAAAAAAAAAAAAAAATCCCAATAAGTGTTTATTGATTGGTTTGCGCAAAAGTTACAGCGTCTACATAATATTCCCAATAAAAAAATTTAAAAATCAAATTTTTTCATCAGTTTTGGCCAATTTGTATTTTTTTTTATATTTATTTTATTTTATAATAAAAAATAATAAAAAAGATAAAATAAAAATAAAAAAATAAAAATTTAAAAAAGGCCAATTTGTATTCTGCTACATATTTTTTGGTAAAAAAGAAAATCGCAATAAGCGTATTTTGATTGGTTTGTGCAAAAGTTATTGCGTTTACTAACTAAGGGAAAGATTTATGTCAGTTTTATTGTTTTTTTTTTTTACTAGTAATGGCGGCGATCTGCGATTTTTTTTTTTTTCTTTTTTTGCAGGACTGCGAAATTGCGGCGGACAGATCGGACCCCTGACTGACATTTTTGACACTTTTGGGGGGACCAGTGACATTACTACAGTAATCAGTGCTAAAAATATGCACTGTTACTGTAATAATGACACTGGCAGGGAAGGGGTTAACAGTACTGGTGATCAAGGGGTTAAATGTGACCCTAGGGGCGTGATTCTAACTGTGGGGGGGCGTGGCTTGTGAAGTAATCATAGAGACATGCAATTCTATATGGCAGGATCACATGACAGCTGTGATCACGTCAGGGAGAATGACAGACGGTTGTTTTTACATCAGCCGTCTGCAGGGGAGGGCTGGCAGCCTTTGGCCTGGGGGGGCAAGTCCAGTCAAGTGGCCCATTGAACCATGGAATCAGCTCACCATCCATGCACACCTGGTTTTGGACTGACAGCTGTATACAGTGTCTGGCCCCTACATTAATCCAGCCCTGAGTGCGGCTTTTTTACCAGTTTTTACCACTTTCCAGGGTGGCCCGGGGGGCAATTTCCCCCCTGCCCCTCTTGCCAGTCCTCCCCTGGCTGTCTGTCCTTCTCTCTCAGTGGTGGGGAGGGGGGGGGGGTGTTGCGAGTGGCCGGCGGCCATCGGAGCCACCTGTCACATGCACTAGCTTCTCCGCCTTTGAGTGGGGGGTGGGAGCGTGCCTCCGGCAGCACGCGATCGCCCCCTAGCTCCTCCAAGGCGAGCGCCGTACATGTACAGGGCTTTGCCTGGGAGAGCCAGACTGTCGCTGTACATCTGCGGCGTGCGGTTTGCAAGTGGTTAATTACTATTTTTAGTAAGACATATTATGTGGAGAGAGCAGAGGGACAGAGAGATGAGCTCATCACTGTGCTGCTTCTCCTTTCACTGTCCAGTCACAGGCTGGGGGTTGGTCTAGGCTGAGGACACCTAGTGGCCGAACAAAGTACTGCAATGGGAACTCCCTGGTTTCAGGCTGCAGCAAAAGCTGGTTTTGTTATTTTATCTTATTTTTTATCTACAATCTCTACACGATCAATTTTAGATTTACCAAAACGATGTAACATAAGGGCCTAGCTAATCTATCCATTCCAGCCCAATCAATTTGTATACAAACAGGCCAGCTTTTGCACTGCACAGTTGATGGAAGATCTAAAAAAGATTGTAGAATTGTATCGTATGGATTGTAGAATCGTATCGTGTCGATTGTAGAATTGTATCGTATCGATTGTAGAATCGTATTGTATCGATTTTAGTATCGTATCGATTGTAGAATCGTATTGTATCGATTCTAGTATCGCATTGATTGTAGAATTGTATCGTATCGATTGTAGAATTGTATCGATTGTAGAATTGTGTCGATTGTAGAATTGTATCATATCGATTGTAGAATTGTATCGTATCGATTGTAGAATCGTATTGTATCGATTGTAGAATTGTATCGTGTTGATTGTAGAATTGTATCGCATCAATTGTAGAATTGTATCGTATCGATTGTAGAATTGTATCGTATCGATTGTAGAATTGTATCGTATCGATTGTAGAATTGTATTGTATCGATTGAAGAATTGTATCGTATCGATTGTAGAATTGTATCGTGTTGATTGTAGAATTGTATCGCATCAATTGTAGAATTGTATCGTATCGATTGTAGAATTGTATCGTATCGATTGTAGAATTGTATCGTATCGATTGTAGAATCGTATTGTATCGATTGTAGAATTGTATTGTATCGATTGAAGAATTGTATCGTATCGATTGTAGAATTGTATCGTGTTGATTGTAGAATTGTATCGTATCGATTGTAGAATTGTATCGTATCGATTGTAGAATCGTATTGTATCAATTGTAGAATTGTATTGTATCGATTGAAGAATTGTATCGTATCGATTGTAGAATTGTATCGTATCGATTGTAGAATTGTATCGCATCGATTGTAGAATTGTATCGCATCGATTGTAGAATTGTATTGTATCGATTGAAGAATTGTATCGTATCGATTGTAGAATTGTATCGTATTGATTGTAGAATTGTATCGTATTGATTGTAGAATTGTATCTTATCGATTGTAGAATTGTATCGTATCGATTGTAGAATCGTATTGTATGGATTGTAGAATTGTATCGTATCGATTGTAGAATTGTATCGTGTTGATTGTAGAATTGTATCATATCGATTGTAGAATCGTATTGTATGGATTGTAGAATTGTATCGTATCGATTGTAGAATTGTATGGTATCGATTGTAGAATTGTATTGTACGGATTTTAGAATCGTATTGTATCGATTGTAGAATTGTATCGTATCGATTGTAGAATTGTATCATATCGATTGTAGAATCGTATTGTATGGATTGTAGAATTGTATCGTATCGATTGTAGAATTGTATCGTATCGATTGTAGAATTGTATCGTATCGATTGTAGAATTGTATCGTATGGATTGTAGAATCGTATTGTATCGATTGCAGAATTGTATCGTATCGATTGTAGAATCCTATCGATTGTAGAATTGTATCATATCGATTGTAGAATTGTATCGTATCGATTGTAGAATTGTAGCGTGTGTGATGAGACACTTTCATGTGGAATCTGTCAGATCTCGGCCCGTTGAACATTCAGTGATTGATTCCGGTGTCTGTGCTGTGTAGTGAGTATCGGTATCTGTGTTGTGTTATCTGATCCCTGTACTGTGATTGGAGGATATCGTGTATCGGGAAGCGGATTTATTTACAGTAATGGTAACCAGAAGACCTGAAATACCCGTTATGCAAATTCCATTTCCAGGACGGTCAGTCCCGGCTCACACACATATATGTGATGCGGGAACCCTGCGAATCCTCTGCGGGTTCCCGCATCGCACCCAACTCGCAGTCAGTTCACACCGCCATATGCGAATCGCTGGGGGTGTCAATTACAAAGTTACCGACACCCCCAGATTAGTTCGCATATCGCAGCATGAACTGTCAGTTCGGACATGAATCGGATCGCATTGGTGTGAACAGCCATGCGATCCGATTCTGGTGTGGACCAAAAAAAAGGGTTCTGTGTGACTTTTGGGTCCGAATGCGATGCGAATTCAGCCATACAATCTGTTTGGCTTAATT
>NC_138777.1:8438595-8498595 GCF_965119305.1 Pelophylax lessonae | reverse complement strand
CTTCCTAGACGGACCAAGAAAAAATGGCGTCTGGAGTCCTGTTGCCATGGACACCAAGGCCGTTTTAGAATGCATGCGCTCCATTATTTGCATGCGATCTCCTCTTTTTATATTACCATCGAGGGACGCTCCAGCCAAAACAACCGTCTCCGTGGTTGAGAGCGTGCAAGGAGGTGTTCCTGTTCTCATGGCAACATTGTAACTGGAAATCTGGTTGCTATGGAAACCACGGATGATATCCTGTGCCCTGGTTTTCAGATCGGAGACCTTTGATATAAATAAGGAGTGAGGCCGAGCTACAGATCTTGAAGCAAAGGGGGATCAGTTGCCCATAGCAACTGATTAGATTATTTGCGATGCAGTGGTATGTGGTTGCTATGGCAACATGGCCTTTGTCATTTTTTTATTTTATTCCTCTTTGCTCAGTTTATTGTAAATATGCCCCATCTTTTTTTTCCAAATTTGGTTGCCCATAGCAACCGGTTAGATTACATGTGATGCACCAGTATCTGGTTTCTATGGAAACTTTGCCTCTGTCATTTTTTTATTTATTTTTTTCTTATTTCTCTTTGCTCATTTTTTTGTAAGGAAGTCACATTTTTTTCCTAAATCGCGTTGCCCATAACAACCAGTCAGGCTAAACATGCTACACCAGAATGTGGTTGCTATGGCAACGTTGTCTTTGTCATTCCTTTCTACTTTTTTTTTTTTTGTATAACAACCCCATTTTCTTAAATTGTGTTGCCCATAGCAACCAGTTAGGTTACAACCAATGCATCAGAATGGGGTTGCTATGACAACATTGCTTTTGTCACTCATTTTTATTTCTCTATGCTTAAATTGTTTTGTAGCTCAACCCCACTTTTTCATGCTGCGTTGCCCATAGCAACCAATCAGCACCTAGTTATCGCTTTTCTAGGGGCCCATTAAAAAAAAAAAATTAATTAAGGCCCATGGTTGCCATGGCAATTTTACCTTTGTCATTTTGTTTTCCTCTTTGCTAATTTTTTTATGTAAATAAGTCTCGTTTTTTTTCCAAATGGCGTTACCCATAGCAACCAGTTAGGTTACACCTGCTACAACAGAGCGTTGTTGCTATGGCAACATTGCCTTTGTCGTTTTTTTTTCTTTTTTTTGTATAACAACCCCTGCTTTCCCAAATTGTGTTGCCCATAGCAACCAGTTAGGTTATACACAATGCAACAGAATTTCAGTTGATATGGGAACATTTATTTTTGTCATTCATTTTTGTTCCTCTTTGCTCAAACTTTTTTTTTTTTTAGCTCAACCCAACTTTTTCATGCTGCGTTGCCCATAGCAACCAATAAGCAGCTAATTATCACTTTTCTAGGGGCCCATTGAAAAAAAAAATGAATTAAGGCCTATGGTTACCATGGCAACTTTACCATTTGTTATTTATTTTCCTCTTTGCTAATTTTTTTATGTAAATAAGTCTCATTTTTTTTCTAAATCTCGTTACCCATAGCAACCAGTTAGGTTACACCTGTTACAACAGAGCGTTGTTGCTATGGCAACATTGCCTTTGTCATTCTTTTTTTTTGTATACCAACCCACGCTTTCCCAAATTGTGTTGCCCATAGCGACCAGTTAGGTTACACCCGATGCAACAGAATGTGGTTGCTATGACAATATTTCTTTTATCACTCATTTTTTTTCCCCCTCTTTGCTCGAATTGTTTTGTAGCTCAGCCCCACTTTTTCATGCTGCGTTGCCCAAAGCAACCAATCAGCAACTAATTATTACTTTTCTATGGGCCCATTAAAGAAATGTAAATGAGTTGGAACGTGGTTGCTATGGCAACATTGCCCTTGCCATTCCTTTTTTTTTTTTTTTTTTATTCCTTTTTTTGTAAAACAACCCCCATTTTCCCAAATTGTGTTGCCCCTAGCGACCAGTTAGGTTATGCACAATGCAACAGAATTACGGTTGCTATGGAAACATTGCTTTTTGTCACTCATTTTTATTCCTCTTTGCTCAAACTGTTTTGAAGCTCAACCCCACTTTTTAAAATTGTGTTGCCCATAGCAACCAATCTGCACCTAATTACACTTTTCTAGGGGCCCAATATATATATAAAAAAAAAAATGAAATGGGGCCCCTTGGTTGCTATGGGCGACGTGCAGAAAAATGAGGCTGTGTAACCTTCACAAGGCCGGGGACCACGAAGGATTCGGCCGATTGGTTTCCATGGTTACACATTAAGATGGTTGGTTATGATCCTGCATGTTTGTTTCTAATGCTCCATTGCTGATCTCCACCATTAGCACTGACATAATAAATTGTTTGTTATTGGTTTGGATTGTCACTAACCGCATTATATTTTTCCCATGATGCCGCGGGCAGGGCCTGAGCAGCACAGAGAGCACCTTTCTAATCAACAACCATCTGAGGGTAAGAGGCCCGGTGCATGGTGGGCCACGGCGGCCGCTCACCCGAGAGTCGGTGTTATAGTTGCATGCTTAGTGGTGAACACATTCCAATGCTTCGCCTTCCATAGACCCAACATTGGCTGGGACACCACCCAGGGAGATCCCCCATTTTATACTCCCAGGGACCCCCTGGCTTATTAAAGGGGACCTGTCAGAGTAGAAATCTTTGGAGTTGTTTTTAAAGATGCAAGTCCCAGTTCAGTAACAACTCAATAACAAGTCATTTGTGACAGGTACTCTTTTATATTCCCAGCAGAGTTGTAGGCAAAATGAGGGGCGTCTAAAGAGAAGCCAGTACTAGTATGTTGAATTCCCTGCTTCAGACTTCAGTTTTGAGATCTTCCTGCAGTAGTTTGTGTCTCTGCCCCCCCCCCCCCCCCACAATGGTGAGATTTCCTGCAGTAGTTTGTCTCTGCCCCCCCCCCACAATGGTGAGATTTCCTGCAGTAGTTTGTGTCTCTGCCCCTCCCACAATGGTGAGATTCCCTGCAGTAGTTTGTGTCTCTGCCCCTCCCACAATGGTGAGATTTCCTGCAGTAGTTTGTGTCTCTGCCCCTCCCACAATGGTGAGATTTCCCTGCAGTAGTTTGTGTCTCTGCCCCTCCCACAATGGTGAGATTTCCCTGCAGTAGTTTGTGTCTCTGCCCCTCCCACAATGGTGAGATTTCCTGCAGTAGTTTGTGTCTCTGCCCCTCCCACAATGGGGAGATTTCTGCAGTAGTTTGTCTCTGCCCCTCCCACATTGGTGAAATTTCCCGCAGTAGTTTGTGTCTCTGCCCCTCCCACAATGGTGAGATTTCCCTCCAGTAGTTTGTGTCTCTGCCCCTCCCACAATGGTGAGATTTCCCTCCAGTAGTTTGTGTCTCTGCCCCTCCCACAATGGTGAGATTTCCTGCAGTAGTTTGTGTCTCTGCCCCTCCCACCATGGGGAGATTCCCTGCAGTAGTTTGTGTCTTTGCCCCTCCCACAATGGGGAGATTTCCTGCAGTAGTTTGTGTCTTTGCCCCTCCCACAATGGGGAGATTCCCTGCAGTAGTTTGTGTCTTTGCCCCTCCCACAATGGTGAGATTTCCTGCAGTAGTTTGTGTCTCTGCCCCTCCCACAATGGTGAGATTTCCTGCAGTAGTTTGTGTCTCTGCCCCTCCCACAATGGTGAGATTTCCCTGCAGTAGTTTGTGTCTCTGCCCCTCCCACAATGGTGAGATTTCCTGCAGTAGTTTGTGTCTCTGCCCCTCCCACAATGGTGAGATTTCCTGCAGTAGTTTGTGTCTCTGCCCCTCCCACAATGGGGAGATTTCCCTGCAGTAGTTTGTCTCTGCCCCTCCCACATTGGTGAAATTTCCCGCAGTAGTTTGTGTCTCTGCCCCTCCCACAATGGTGAGATTTCCCTCCAGTAGTTTGTGTCTCTGCCCCTCCCACAATGGTGAGATTTCCTGCAGTAGTTTGTGTCTCTGCCCCTCCCACAATGGTGAGATTTCCCTGCAGTAGTTTGTGTCTTTGCCCCTCCCACAATGGGGAGATTTCCTGCAGTAGTTTGTGTCTTTGACCCTCCCACAATGGTGAGATTTCCTGCAGTAGTTTGTGTCTCTGCCCCTCCCACAATGGTGAGATTTCCTGCAGTAGTTTGTGTCTCTGCCCCTCCCACAATGGGGAGATTTCCCTGCAGTAGTTTGTCTCTGCCCCTCCCACATTGGTGAAATTTCCCGCAGTAGTTTGTGTCTCTGCCCCTCCCACAATGGTGAGATTTCCCTCCAGTAGTTTGTGTCTCTGCCCCTCCCACAATGGTGAGATTTCCCTCCAGTAGTTTGTGTCTCTGCCCCTCCCACAATGGTGAGATTTCCCTCCAGTAGTTTGTGTCTCTGCCCCTCCCACAATGGTGAGATTTCCTGCAGTAGTTTGTGTCTCTGCCCCTCCCACCATGGGGAGATTCCCTGCAGTAGTTTGTGTCTTTGCCCCTCCCACAATGGGGAGATTTCCTGCAGTAGTTTGTGTCTTTGCCCCTCCCACAATGGGGAGATTCCCTGCAGTAGTTTGTGTCTTTGCCCCTCCCACAATGGTGAGATTTCCTGCAGTAGTTTGTGTCTCTGCCCCTCCCACAATGGTGAGATTTCCTGCAGTAGTTTGTGTCTCTGCCCCTCCCACAATGGTGAGATTTCCCTGCAGTAGTTTGTGTCTCTGCCCCTCCCACAATGGTGAGATTTCCTGCAGTAGTTTGTGTCTCTGCCCCTCCCACAATGGTGAGATTTCCTGCAGTAGTTTGTGTCTCTGCCCCTCCCACAATGGGGAGATTTCCCTGCAGTAGTTTGTCTCTGCCCCTCCCACATTGGTGAAATTTCCCGCAGTAGTTTGTGTCTCTGCCCCTCCCACAATGGTGAGATTTCCCTCCAGTAGTTTGTGTCTCTGCCCCTCCCACAATGGTGAGATTTCCTGCAGTAGTTTGTGTCTCTGCCCCTCCCACAATGGTGAGATTTCCCTGCAGTAGTTTGTGTCTTTGCCCCTCCCACAATGGGGAGATTTCCTGCAGTAGTTTGTGTCTTTGCCCCTCCCACAATGGTGAGATTTCCTGCAGTAGTTTGTGTCTCTGCCCCTCCCACAATGGTGAGATTTCCTGCAGTAGTTTGTGTCTCTGCCCCTCCCACAATGGGGAGATTTCCCTGCAGTAGTTTGTCTCTGCCCCTCCCACATTGGTGAAATTTCCCGCAGTAGTTTGTGTCTCTGCCCCTCCCACAATGGTGAGATTTCCCTCCAGTAGTTTGTGTCTCTGCCCCTCCCACAATGGTGAGATTTCCTGCAGTAGTTTGTGTCTCTGCCCCTCCCACCATGGGGAGATTCCCTGCAGTAGTTTGTGTCTCTGCCCCTCCCACAATGGTGAGATTTCCTGCAGTAGTTTGTGTCTCTGCCCCTCCCACAATGGTGAGATTTCCTGCAGTAGTTTGTGTCTCTGCCCCTCCCACAATGGGGAGATTTCCCTGCAGTAGTTTGTCTCTGCCCCTCCCACATTGGTGAAATTTCCCACAGTAGTTTGTGTCTCTGCCCCCCCCCCCCCCACAATGGTGAGATTCCCTGCAGTAGATTGTGTCTCTGCCCCTCCCACAATGGTGAGATTTCCTGCAGTAGTTTGTGTCTCTGCCCCTCCCACAATGGTGAGATTTCCTGCAGTAGTTTGTGTCTCTGCCCCTCCCACAATGGTGAGATTTCCTGCAGTAGTTTGTGTCTCTGCCCCTCCCACAATGGTGACATTTCCAGCAGTAGTTTGTGCCTCTGCCCCTCCCACAATAGTGAGATTTCCTGCAGTAGTTTGTGTCTCTGCCCCTCCCACGATGAGGAGATTCCCCTGCAGTAGATTGTGTCTCTGCCCCTCCCACAATGGTGACATTTCCAGCAGTAGTTTGTGTTTCTGCCCCTCCCACAATGGTGGGATTTCCTGCAGTAGTTTGTGTCTCTGCCCCTCCCACAATGGTGAGATTTTCAACAGAGGTTTGTGTCTCTGCCCCTCCCACAATGGTGACATTACCTGCAGTAGTTTGTGTCTCTGCCCCTCCCACGATGAGGAGATTCCCCTGCAGTAGTTTGTGTCTCTGCCCCTCCCACAATGGTGAGATTTCCTGCAGTAGTTTGTGTCTCTGCCCCTCCCACAATGGGGAGATTTCCCTGCAGTAGTTTGTCTCTGCCCCTCCCACATTGGTGAAATTTCCCGCAGTAGTTTGTGTCTCTGCCCCTCCCACAATGGTGAGATTTCCCTCCAGTAGTTTGTGTCTCTGCCCCTCCCACAATGGTGAGATTTCCTGCAGTAGTTTGTGTCTCTGCCCCTCCCACCATGGGGAGATTCCCTGCAGTAGTTTGTGTCTTTGCCCCTCCCACAATGGGGAGATTTCCTGCAGTAGTTTGTGTCTCTGCCCCTCCCACAATTGTGAGATTTCCAGCAGTAGTTTGTGTCTCTGCCCCTCCCACAATGGTGAGCTCTTCCTGCACATAGATTGTGTCTCTGCCCCTCCCACAATGGGGAGATTTCTTGCAGTAGTTTGTGTCTCTGCCCCTCCCACAATGGTGAGATTTCCTGCAGTAGTTTGTGTCTCTGCCCCTCCCACAATGGTGAGATTTCCTGCAGTAGTTTGTGTCTCTGCCCCTCCCACAATGGTGAGATTTCCTGCAGTAGTTTGTGTCTCTGCCCCTCCCACAATGGTGAGATTTCCTGCAGTAGTTTGTGTCTCTGCCCCTCCCACAATTGTGACATTACCTGCAGTAGTTTGTATCTCTGCCCCTCCCACAATGAGGAGATTCCCCTGCAGTAGTTTGTGCCTCTGCCCCTCCCACAATAGTGAGATTTCCTGCAGTAGTTTGTGTCTCTGCCCCTCCCACGATGAGGAGATTCCCCTGCAGTAGATTGTGTCTCTGCCCCTCCCACAATGGTGACATTTCCAGCAGTAGTTTGTGTTTCTGCCCCTCCCACAATGGTGGGATTTCCTGCAGTAGTTTGTGTCTCTGCCCCTCCCACAATGGTGAGATTTTCAACAGAGGTTTGTGTCTCTGCCCCTCCCACAATGGTGACATTACCTGCAGTAGTTTGTGTCTCTGCCCCTCCCACGATGAGGAGATTCCCCTGCAGTAGTTTGTGTCTCTGCCCCTCCCACAATGGTGAGATTTCCCCCCAGTAGTTTGTCTCTGCCTCACAGAATTTGGCTGAGAGATCTCAGCACTGGAATCCTGAAGAGGTGAGGGAAGTATCAGTGTTGGGTGGAGTTGCCCTTTAAGAACAGTTTAGAAACTCGTTTAGAAAACTTCCTCTTTCTTTATTGATAAAACTATGATTGTTATAGGATGACATTGGAATGTGTTCTGATGGTGAAGGGGTTTGCTGGTCTGTGCTGTGCTGGTGCATTGGTGAACAGTGTACTAACCCCCATATCACAGCGTGTGTGCGCTTCATTAATCCTCATTCATGCCTTTGTATGAAAATAACGAGTTTGTTTTCAGGTTCATCTATGTTCAGGTTTCATCCAGGGTCACCATCTACTTCCTGGACTGAGATACCAACATAACCTTTTAAATGGTGTCTGTGCAATTCTTGGCTGTGTTTGCAAATTTCTTACACAGATCAGCTCCTTGCCGCAGCCTCCCACCTTGTGACTTGTTGCAGTCTGCCCTCTGGTGGGGGGCATTCTCCTCCTTCCTCCTCCTCCCTCCCTCTTCCTGCCTCCTCCTCCTCCCTTCTTTCTCCTCCTTCCTTTCCTCCTTCCTCCTCTACCCTCCGTCCTCCCTCCTTCCTCCTCCTTCCTCCTTCGTCATCCTCCCTCCATCCTCCCTCCTCCTCCATCCTCTCCCCCTTCCTCTGCCTCCTCCCTTCTTCCTTCTTCTTCCTTCTCCACCCTTCTTCCTCCCCCTCCTTCCCCCTCTTTCCTCCTTCCTCCTTCCCTCTCCTTCCTCCTCCTTCATCCTTCCCTCTCCTTCCTCCTCCTTCATCCTTCCCTCTCCTTCATCCTTCCCTCTCCTTCATCCTTCCCTCTCCTTCCCCCTCCTTCCCTCTCCTTCTCCTTCCTCCTTCCCTCTCCTTCCTCCTCCTTCCTCCTTCCTTCCTCCTCCTCCTTCCTCCCCCCTCCTTCCTTCCCTCTCCTTCCTTCCCCCTCCTCCCCCCTCCTTCCCTCTCCTTCCCTCTCCTTTCTTCTCCTTCCTCCTTCCTTCTCCTTCCTTCCTCCTTCCCTCCTCCTTCCTTCCTCCTCCTTCCCCTTCCTTCCCCCTTTTCTTTCCTCCTTCCCTCTCCTTCCTCCTTCCCCCTCCTTCCTCCTTCCCCCTCCTTCCCCCTCCTTCCCTCTCCTTCCTCCTCCTTCCCCCTCCTCCCTCCTTCCCTCCTCCTTCCCTCCTCCTTCCTCCTCCTTCCTCCCTCCTCCTTCCCCCTCCTTCCCTCTCCTTCCTCTTTCCCCCTCCTTCCCTCTCCTTCCTTCCTTCCTCCTCCTTCCCTCCTCCTTCCTCCCTCCTCCTTCCCCCTCCTTCCCTCTCCTTCCTCCTTCCCTCTCCTTCCTCCTTCCCTCTCCTTCCTCCTTCCCCCTCCTTCCCTCTCCTTCCTTCTCCTTCCTCCCTCCCTCCTTCCTCCTCCTTCCTCCTCCCTCCTCCTTCGTCATCCTCCCTCCATCCTCCCTCCTCCTCCTTCCTCTCCCCCTTCCTCTGCCTCCTCCCTTCTTCTTCCTTCTCCACCCTTCTTCCTCCCCCTCCTTCCTCCTTCCCTCTCCTTCCTCCTCCTTCATCCTTCCCTCTCCTTCCCTCTCCTTCATCCTTCCCTCTCATTCCCCCTCCTTCCCTCTCCTTCCTCCTTCCCTCTCCTTCTCTCTCCTTTCCTCTCCTTCCTCCTCCTTCCTCCTTCCTTCCTCCTCCTACTTCCTTCCCCCTCCTTTCTTCCCTCTCCTTCCTTCCCCCTCCTCCCCCCTCCTTCCCTCTCCTTCCCTCTCCTTTCTTCTCCTTTTTCCTTCCTTCCTCCTCCTTCCCCTTCCTTCCCCCTTTCCTTCCCCCTTTCCTTCCTCCTTCCCTCTCCTTCCTCCTTCCCTCTCCTTCCTCCTCCTTCCTCCTTCCCCCTCCTTCCCCCTCCTTCCTCCCTCCTCCTTCCCCCTCCTTCCCTCTCCTTCCTCCTTCCCCCTCCTTCCCTCTCCTTCCTTCTTTCCCCTCCTTCCTCTTTCCCCCTCCTTCCCCCTCCTTCCCCCTCCTTCCTTCCTCCTTCCTCCCTCCTCCTTCCTCCCTGCTTCCTTCCCCCTCCTTCCCTCTCCTTCCTCCTTCCCTCTCCTTCCTCCTTCCCCCTCCTTCCTCCTTCCCCCTCCTTCCCCCTCCTTCCCCCTCCTTCCCCCTCCTTCCTTCCTCCTTCCTCCCTCCTCCTTCCTCCCTGCTTCCTTCCCCCTCCTTCCCTCTCCCTTCCTCCTTCCCTACTCCTTCCCTTTCCTTCCTTCCTTCCCCCTCCTTCCCTCTCCTTCTTCCTCCTTCCCTCTCCTTCCCTCTCCTTCCTCCTTCTTCCCTCTCCTTCCTCCTCCTTCCCTCTCCTTCATCCTTCCCTCTCCTTCCTCCTCCTTCCCTCTCCTTCCTTCCTCCTTCCCTCTCCTTCCTCCTTCCCTCTCATTCCTCCTCCTTCCCTCTCCTTCCTTCCTCCTTCCCCCTCCTTTCCCCCTCCTTCCTTCTCCCTCCTCCTCCTCCCTCCTTTGTTTATTTGGTAATCTAATGCGAGCAACAGACTCGTAGAACTTTCCTGTTGTGTCTTTGTTCTCCTTTCCCATATCACTCTAAAGACACATGGGCTTTAAAAAAGAACACGCAGTGGGCGTGTCAGACACCTGCCGAGATCCCTCCCACCCTGTGATCCCTCCCACCCTGAGCTGCACACAGATCAGAGTAGCCGAATGCACACAGGACTCGTACACACGATAAGAAAATCGGGCGAGAATTTTCATTCAAAGAACTTTCGTAAGATTTTCGTATAATGTGTACACAACTTTCCACTGCCGATTCCGACTTTTCGTACAGAAATTCCCAAAGGGACAAACTCCAAAATGTTTCTCGCATGGGAAGAGAACGAAGGATTTTCATGTAATGTGTACAATTATCATACAAGAAGAATTAGAAAAGAAAGATTGCGCAGGATTAGAAACAATAAACAGCAACAACAACAACAAAAAAAAGCCTTTGTCGTACGAGAATTGTTTTACAAATGTTCGTTCCTCGGTTCCGATTTGCTGTGAAACAACGAGGAAAATCAGACGATCGTTTGCCCGATTTTCCTATAGTGTGTATCTCACTTAAGACCTCATTTACAACTCCTGCAAGGGTGGGAGGGGGCTGTAAAAATAGGAGGTTGAGGCTGGGTTCACACTATAGTGATGTCATACATCGCATGCGATTCGCACTGCAGATCACATGCGATGTCTGTGCTATGCGAATTCAGCCGTACAGATTGTACAGATTGTATGGCTGAATTTGCATCATTCACACCAAAATGGTGCAGGATTTTTTTTTTGATCCACACTGGAATCGGATCACATGGGTGTTCAGAGCCATGCGACTCAATTCCTGCACTATTTGACCGTTCACGCTGCGATCTGCGAACCAATCTGGGGGTGTCATTTATCAATCTTTGCTTTGGGAGCTCCAGGGGATTCCTGGGTGACATCATTGACAGTTGAAGATGATTTTATGATCACTGATGATGTCACGCAGGGATTCCCCGGAATTCCCAGAGTCAGATAACTTTTAGGAAATAAAGTGGCGGTACACATTTATTAAAAATGGAAGAAATTGCATGGGGTGCCCCTTAATAATCCAACCAGACTCTTATCCAGATCAGGTAAGGGAAGGCAGCAAACTTGAAGTGGGTGAAAAAGAACAGTGACATGCGGCGGGTGAAAAAGGACAGTGACTTGTGGCGGGGGAAAAAGGACAGTGACTTGTGGCGGGGGAATTACAACCGTGACTTGCGGCGGGTGAATATAGACAGTGACTTGTGGCTGGTGCATTGGGACAGTGACTTGTGGCTGGTGCATTGGGACAGTGACTTGTGGCTGGTGCATTGGGACAGTGACTTGCGGCTGCTGAATAAGGACAGTGACTTGCGGATGAATAAGGACAGTGACTTGCGGATGAATAAGGACAGTGACTTGCGGATGAATAAGCATAGTGACTTGCGGCGGATGAATAGGGACAGTGACTTGCTGCGGATGAATAAGGATAGTGACTTGCGGCGGATGAATAGGGACAGTGACTTGCTGCGGATGAATAAGGATAGTGACTTGCGGCGGATGAATAAGGATAGTGACTTGCGGCGGATGAATAAGGACAGTGACTTGCTGCGGATGAATAAGGATAGTGACTTGCGGCGGATGAATAGGGACAGTGACTTGCTGCGGATGAATAAGGATAGTGACTTGCGGCGGATGAATAAGGATAGTGACTTGCGGCGGATGAATAAGGACAGTGACTTGCGGCGGATGAATAGGGACAGTGACTTGCTGCGGATGAATAAGGATAGTGACTTGCGGCGGATGAATAAGGATAGTGACTTGCGGCGGATGAATAAGGATAGTGACTTGCGGCGGATGAATAAGGACAGTGACTTGCTGCGGATGAATAAGGATAGTGACTTGCGGCGGATGAATAGGGACAGTGACTTGCTGCGGATGAATAAGGATAGTGACTTGCGGCGGATGAATAAGGATAGTGACTTGCGGCGGATGAATAAGGATAGTGACTTGCGGCGGATGAATAAGGACAGTGACTTGCTGCGGATGAATAAGGACAGTGACTTGCGGCGGATGAATAGGGACAGTGACTTGCTGCGGATGAATAAGGATAGTGACTTGCGGCGGATGAATAAGGATAGTGACTTGCGGCGGATGAATAGGGACAGTGACTTGCTGCGGATGAATAAGGACAGTGACTTGCGGCGGATGAATAGGGACAGTGACTTGCTGCGGATGAATAAGGATAGTGACTTGCGGCGGATGAATAAGGATAGTGACTTGCGGCGGATGAATAAGGATAGTGACTTGCTGCGGATGAATAAGGATAGTGACTTGCGGCGGATGAATAAGGACAGTGACTTGCTGCGGATGAATAAGGATAGTGACTTGCGGCGGATGAATAAGGATAGTGACTTGCGGCGGATGAATAAGGATAGTGACTTGCGGCGGATGAATAGGGACAGTGACTTGCGGCGGATGAATAAGGATAGTGACTTGCGGCGGATGAATAGGGACAGTGACTTGCGGCGGGTGAATGGGGACAGTGACTTGCGGCGGGTGAATGGGGACAATTACTTGCGGCGGGTGAATGGGGACAGTTACTTGCGGCTGCTGAAAAGGAACAGCGATTAGCTGCAGGTGAATAAGGACAGTGACTTGCGGTGGGTGAATAAGGACAGTGACTTACTGCGGGTGAATAAGGACAGTGACTTACGGCGGGTGAATAAGGACAGTAACTTACGGCGGGTGAATATAGACAGTGACTTACGGCGGGTGAATAAGGACAGTGACTTGCGGCGGGTGAATAAAGACAGTGACTTGCGGCTGCTGAATAAGGACAATGACTTGCGGTGGGTGAATAAGGACAGGGACTTGCGCCGGGTGAATAAGCACTGATTGGTGGTGGGTGAAAAGGAACAGCGACTTGCGATGGGTGAATCGTTAGACTCCACCCATAAATTACATGCCAGGTGGGGTTGGATTCTGGTTTTCTTGTTGAATATTCAATGTGTCTGATTCATTGCTGATGATATTTGTGCTGATCACTCCACAGAAATGCCGCAAATACTGTCTGTTCCGGGAGAGACGCCTCGGGGTAATGGGGGATGGTTTGTGCTTTGATGCCGTTTGCGTTGGATGACCACCAAACCTGAACTGCAAATTCAGTAAAACATTCCATTATTGATACAGATGAATGTTTGATATCCTGAGCTGTGTGCACACCGAGCACCTATGATCCATACAAGCCCCTCCCACTACTATCAAAAATGGCAAAATAGAAGCTGATGAAACTCCAGCTAAGCACAGACGGAAGCTTTAAAAGGTTTTTAGTTTCAGAAAGATAATCAGATGAATCCCATCAATCCCTAATGAGCTGAAATTTCCTACAATAAATAATTTATACAAAATCAGCCCAATAATGGTCAGGAAGTGAGTTGTGCACCAGCGAATATCTCCCCCTGAGGAAGTGAGCTATGCATCCGTGAATATCTTCCCTTGAGGAAGTGAGCTTTGCACCAGCGAATATCTTCCCTTGAGGAAGTGAGCTGTGCACCAGCAAATATCTCTCCATGAGGAAGCGAGCTGTGCACCAGCAAATATCTTCCCCTGAGGAAGTGAGCTATGCATCCGTGAATATCTTCCCTTGAGGAAGTGAGCTATGCATCAGTGAATATCTTCCCCTGAGGAAGTGAGCTTTGCACCAGCGAATATCTTCCCTTGAGGAAGTGAGCTGTGCACCAGCAAATATCTTCCCCTGAGGAAGTGCGCTTTGCACCAACGATTATCTTCCCCTGAGGAAGTGAGCTGTGCACCAGCAAATATCTCTCCATGAGGAAGCGAGCTTTGCACCAGCAAATATCTTCCACTGATGAAGTGAGCTTTGCACCAGCAAATATCTCCCCCTGAGGAAGTGAGCTGTGCACCTGCGAATATCTCCCCCGCAGGAAGTGAGCTTTGCACTAGTGAATATCTTCCCCTGAGAAAGTGAGCTATGCATCAGTGAATATCTTCCCCTGAGGAAATAGCTGTGCACCTGCAAATATCTTCCACTGAGGAAATGAGCTGTGGACCTGCAAATATCTCCCCCTGAGGAAGTTAGCTTTGCACCAGCGAATACCTCCCCCTGAGGAAGTGAGCTGTGCACCAGCGAAAATCTCCCCCGAGGATCAGAACTTTATATATAACGTAACCAGCTCTGTAGATTTTTTGGGGAAGTTCCTGATCTCTTCACACTGGATGTTGTATTTTAGGTTTGGTGGTCCTGTGAATGCCGTTTGGTGAACTGACTTACAGCCTGATGTGCTTTTGCATGGGAGATGTAGACAATCTGGAGATTTCTAACTGAAAATGCTGTAGCTCCAGAATTAGGGTGTGGCAGCTTCTTTCTACAGCTTCTCACACAGGTGATTTGTTTTGTGATGGCTTTCTCCATTTTGGAATAAATTATGCATATTAGAGCCTTAGCCACACAGAGGGTTTCCGATTTCTGAATGAGAGGTGAATCAAGCAGCGCAGAGTATTTCAGGAAATTAACATCATGTTATCTTTTTAAGTGGTCTCCAAACTTTCTAAAGAAAGGGCCAGTTTACTGTCCTTCAGACTTCAAGGGGGCCAGACTGTGGTCAGTGGGAGTAGAAAATGCCCTGGAATAAGTGGGAGCAAGCAATGCAAGTGGGAGGAATAGTGCCCCATAGTTGGTGTCATTGGGAGGAATTGTGCCCCATAGTTGGTGCAATTGGGAGGAATAGTGCTCCATCGTTGGTGTCATTGGGAGGAATAGGGCCACATTATTGGAGCCATTGGGAGGAATAGTGCCCCATAGTTGGTGCCATTGGGAGAAATTGTGCCCCATCATTGGTGTAATTGGGAGGAATAGTGCCCCATCATTGGTGTCAGTGGGAGGAATAGTGCCCCATCATTGGTGTCAGTGGGAGGAATAGTGCCCCATCATTGGTGTCAGTGGGAGGAATAGTGCCCCATCATTGGCATCAGTGGGAGGAATAGTGCCCCATCATTGGTGTCAGTGGGAGGAATAGTGCCCCATCATTGGTGTCAGTGGGAGGAATAGTGCCCCATCATTGGCATCAGTGGGAGGAATAGTGCCCCATCATTGGTGTCAGTGGGAGGAATAGTGCCCCATCATTGGTGTCAGTGGGAGGAATAGTGCCCCATCATTGGTGTCAGTGGGAGGAATAGTGTCCCATCATTGGAGTCAGTGGGAGGAATAGTGTCCCATCATTGGTGTCAGTGGGAGGAATAGTGCCCCATCATTGGTGTCAGTGGGAGGAATAGTGCCCCATCATTGGCATCAGTGGGAGGAATAGTGCCCCATCATTGGTGTCAGTGGGAGGAATAGTGCCCCATCATTGGTGTCAGTGGGAGGAATAGTGCCCCATCATTGGTGTCAGTGGGAGGAATAGTGTCCAATCATTGGTGTCAGTGGGAGGAATAGTGTCCCATCATTGGTGTCAGTGGAAGGAATAGTGTACTATCATTGGTGTCAGTGGGAGGAATAGTGCCCCATCATTGGTGTCAGTGGTTGGAATAGTGCCCCATCATTGGTGTCAGTGGGAGGAATAGTGCCCCATCATTGGTGTCAGTGGGAGGAATAGTGCCCCATCATTGGTGTCATTGGGAGGAATAGTGCCCCATCATTGGTGTCATTGGGAGGAATAGTGCCCTATCAATTGAGCCATTGGGAGGAATAGTGCCCCATTGCTGGTGACATTGGGAGGAATAGTGCCCCATCATTGGTGTCAGTGGAAGGAATAGTGCCATCATTGGTGTCAGTGGAAGGAATAGTGCCCCATCATTGGTGTCAGTAGGAGAGGAATAGTGCCCCATCATTGGTGTCATTGGGAGGAATAGTGCCCTATCAATTGAGCCATTGGGAGGAATAGTGTCCCATCGTTGGTGACATTTGGAGGAATAGTGCCCCATCAGTTTACTATGCTTCAGTTATGAATGAACACAGTGCGTGGGTTCATTTAGAAAAAGAAGGGGTCGGTAAATGACATTCTTACCAGCCCCTCCCCCCACTCTCAATTCTTAAACATCCCCCACAGGAGCTGGGGGGAGAGGAGGAAAATGGGGGGGGTGCAACACAGGGGGAAGCCCAGGCAATTGGGTGAATCGGCACCACACGCAATGCTTAGAGTGTGCCCAGGCACACCTGGCACAACCTCTGCACACGCCTATGGTAGACTCTTATCACTGTCCCACCTTCTGCCTGCTTATTGGTCTCTTTCAGTAGACCTCATCATGTTTGTACACACTCCCCTTTCCTATAAGCCCACATAGTCTCCTCCCCCCTCCCACCCATCAATATACAGGGCTGCCACGCCCAATATCAGCCTGATGTCAGCAATGCAGCCTTAACATGGATTTCTGGTTGCTGCTAATGCTGCAATGAAGTGCGAGTTCTTGGCTTTGGCTGAAATGCAGAAATGACCCGCAGAGTGATTTTACATTACAGATCTCTGACGTCTTCTGGCAGTTCTTGGCGCTGTAATGCAGTGAGATAAATAATACAGACTTATGGAACATCACTTACAAACCTTACTGTGCTTCAACCGCCGGAGAATTGTTGAGGCATTTAAATCTTCAGACTGGAATTGCTGAGCGCTGCCCGAGATTTCCAGGTTCATAAATGTCATAGAAGGGGACAACGTCTCCCAGTGTGTGGATTTTCTGATTATTTGGAGTATTTGTGGGATCGTCAACTCTGCATGTGGAGGAGCCGCTGAGATAAATACTGAAGTCTCTGATTGTGGCTACTGACCTCTATTACTGCCTGTAGATACTAACATGCAATATGGATTTTATTCACTTTTTTTTGTTATTATTATTTTTTTTTATTTACAGTTTTTTCTGTTGTATCCCATTAAAAAAAAAAAAAAAAAAATTAGTAAAACAAAAGGTAAGGTAATGCACACCCAAATCGCAACATCAGTGCATAAATGGTTAATTGCATGAGTGTGTACTGGAACCATATATTGGGTTTCCTCTAGAAAGAGACCCATGAATAATATTCTGTAGGTAAATAATAGGGAGCGCTCCAAACTGCTAAAGTTTGGATTTTAACCACTTGCCGACCGCCGCCCGACTATATATACGGCGGCGGTCAGCCCCTCCCAGGCAAAGTGACGTACCGGTACATCACTAGCCTGGGAGCCAATAGGGGGCGCGAGCGCGCGCCGCCGGAGGCGCGAGCGCGCGCCGCCGGTGGCGCGCTCCGGCCCCCGCTCGTACCCTAAGAAGCCTGCGCGTGTGACCGGACCCGATGTCCGCCGGTCACTCGCGATCGTCGGATACAGCGGGAGAAAGGCAGGCGGCTGATGTAAACAAAGCCGCCTGTCATTCCCCCCTGTGTAAAAGCACAGATCATACGGTCCTGCTATGTAGGACCGTTGATCTGTACTGTTACACACACAGCCACATCCAATCACAGTTAGAAACACGCCCCTAGGGACACACTTAACCCCTCCCTCTCCAATAAAGTTAACCCCTTCCCTCCCAGTGTCATTTTTACAGTAACAGTGAATATGTATAGCACTGATTACTGTAGTAATGTCACTGGTACCCGCAAAAGTGTAAAAAATGTCAGTCAGGGGTCCGATCTGTCCGCCGCAATGTCGCAGTCCCACAAAAAAAAATCGCAGATCGCTGCCTCGTTTAAAAAAAAAAAACAATAAAAATGAGAAAAATCTTCCCCTTAGTTAGTAAACGCAATAACTTTTGCGCAAACCAATCAAAATACGCTTTTTGCCATTTTTTTTTTTTTTACCAAACATATATAGCAGAAAATAAATTGGCCTAAAATGTTAAAAAATTTAGATTTTTGCATTTTTTTGGGGGGAAATTTCATATAAAAAAATGTGAAAAATATTGTTATTTTTGCAAAATTGTCGCTCTTTTTTTGTTTATAGCACATGATCAAAAAATCGCACAGGTGATCAAATACCACCAAAAGAAAGCTCTGTTTGTAGAAAAAAAGGACGTCAAATTCATTTGGGTACAGCGTCGCACGACCGCGCAATTGTCCGTTAAAGTCACGCAGTGCCAAATCACAAAATAGGCCCTGGTCAGGAAGGGGGTAAAATCTTCCGGGGCTTAAGTGGTTTTAAAAGCATTCAAAATGCTAAGTTTGGCCGTTTTGAATGCTGTCATTTTTTTAAAAATGTTTTAAAATTTGGCGCCGAGTACCCAGAAGTGATGTCATGTAATATACAGACAAAACAGTACAACAGAGTACAAGCAGAATATAGTTACATAGTAGTTGAGGTTGAATAAAGACAATAGTCCATCCAGTTTAACCTGTGTAGGTGTGTGTGGCCGTAATCATCTCTCATACCCCTGAATGTTCTGATCCTTGAGATGTAAGTCTAAGAGTCTTTTGAAAGCCACCATACTTCCCGCAGAAACCACCTCTTGTGGTAGAGAATTCAACAATCTTGTAGCCCTAACAGTAAAGAACCCCCCACGTTGCCCGAGGTTAAAACGCTTCTCCTCTAATCGCATTGTATGCCCTCGAGTCCTCATGCAATCCTTGCGACTTAATAGCTTTTTTTCTATGCTGAGATCACCATTGAGGTATTTGTAAATTGCTATCATGTCCCCTCTCAGGCGTCTCTTCTCCAGGGAGAATAAATCAAGCGATTGCAGACGCTCTTCATAATTAAGGTCCTCCAATCCCCTAATCATTTTAGTTGCCCTTCTCTGGACTCTCTCCAGCTCCAACACATCCCTCCTGAGGACTGGCGACCACATATATATATATACTGTATATACTTGAGCTCCAGAAGGTTTTACCCCCTTCATGGCCAGGCCGTTTTTTGTTATTCGGCACTGCACAAATTTAACTGACAATTGTGCGGTCATGCAACACTGTACCCAAATGTTTATGTGAAATGAGGAAGAAACATTCGGATTGTGGAATTTCTACAAAGCAGATAAATTCTAGATGCAGATCTGAATACCTCTACCTTACCCTTCAAAACACAACAATGCAGTTTGGTTGGGATCCAGCTGTAGAGAGATGAAAGAGGAATAAAATGTGTTCTATGTGGGAAAACAGACCAGTGTGGACATGTCCTTCACTGCAATACAGCAATTCTCCCATCCAACCCGGCTCTGCCCGCTCCTCTCCCTCCCCACAATACAGCAATTCTCCCATCCAACCCGGCTCTGCCCGCTCCTCTCCCTCCCCACAATACAGCAATTCTCCCATCCAACCCGGCTCTGCCCGCTCCTCTCCCTCCCCACAATACAGCAATTCTCCCATCCAACCCAGCTCTGCCCGCTCCTCTCCCTCCCCACAATACAGCAATTCTCCCATCCAACCCGGCTCTGCCCGCTCCTCTCCCTCCCCACAATACAGCAATTCTCCCATCCAACCCAGCTCTGCCCGCTCCTCTCCCTCCCCACAATACAGCAATTCTCCCATCCAACCCAGCTCTGCCCGCTCCTCTCCCTCCCCACAATACAGCAATTCTCCCATCCAACCCGGCTCTGCCCGCTCCTCTCCCTCCCCACAATACAGCAATTCTCCCATCCAACCCGGCTCTGCCCGCTCCTCTCCCTCCCAACAATACAGCAATTCTCCCATCCAACCCAGCTCTGCCCGCTCCTCTCCCTCCCCACAATACAGCAATTCTCCCATCCAACCCGGCTCTGCCCACTCCTCTCCCTCCCTCTCTCTCTGTGTCTCTGTCTCTCTCACCCCTCTTCTCTCTCTCATCCCTCCTATCTCTCTCTCTCTCTCTCTCTCTCTCACCCCCTTCTCTCTCTCTCTCTCTCTCATCCCTCCTATCTCTCTCTCTCTCTCTCTCTCTCTCTCTCTCTCTCACACATCCCTCCTATCTCTCTCTCTCACACATCCCTCCTATCTCTCTCTCACACACATCCCTCCTATCTCTCTCTCTCTCTCACCCCCTTCTCTCTCTCTCTCTCTCTCTCTCTCTCTCACCCCCTTCTCTCTCTCTCTCTCTCTCTCTCTCTCTCTCTCTCTCTCACACACACATCCCTCCTATCTCTCTCTCTCTCACCCCCTTCTCTCTCTCTCTCTCTCTCTCTCTCTCTCTCTCTCACCCCCTTCTCTCCCTTCTCACTCTCTCTCTCACTCACTCTCCCTTCACTCTCTCTCTCACTCTCCCTTCTCTCTCTCTCTCTCTCTCTCTCACATCCCTCCTATCTCTCTCTCTCTCTCTCATCCCCCCTTCTCTCTCTCTCATCCCCCTTCTCTCTCTCTCTCTCTCTCTCTCTCTCTCATCCCCCTTCTCTCTCTCTCTCTCACCCCCTTCTCTCTCTCTCATCCCCCTTCTCTCTCTCTCATCCCCCTTCTCTCTCTCTCATCCCCCTTCTCTCTCTCTCTCATCCCCCTTCTCTCTCTCTCTCATCCCCCCCTTCTCTCTCTCTCATCCCCCTTCTCTCTCTCTCTCTCTCTCTCATCCCCCTTCTCTCTCTCATCCCCCTTATCTCTCTCTCACCCCCCCTTCTCTCTCTCGCTCTCTCTCTCTCTCTCTCTCTCTCTCTCACAGTCCCTTCTCTCTCTCACCCCCTTCTCTCTTTCTTTGACCCCCCCTTAATCTCCCTCCCCCCAATCTCTCTTTCCCATCAAATATGCTCTCCCATCTTCATTCTACCTTTCTCTGCCTCTCTTCCTCCTTTCCTTTCCTTTCTCTCTCATCTCCTTTGTCTCCCCCCCCCCCCATTTTCTCTTTCTCTCTCTTACCCCCTTCGCTCCCTCTAACCCCTTTATCCCACCACCTCCCTCCCCTGCCCATTTTTCTCTTCTTTTCCTGCTCCTGTCTCCTTCTTTTCTTTCTCTCTCTCTCCCCTCTACTTTCTTCCTTATGTTGCCCCCCCCCCCCCCCCCCCAACCCTTGACTTTTTTTCTTTTTCTCTCTTTCCCCTTTCTTTCCCCTCTATATCACCTCCCCCCCCCTCCCCAGACACACACACACACCCACACACACACACACCCTCCCCCCATCTCTCTCTCGCTCATCAAATCTCCTCTCTCCCATTGCTAATCTCTCTCTCTTTCTCTCTCTCTCTTCCTCATTTTCTTCCTCATCTCCTCTGTCTCTTTTTTTCTCCCCCATCTCTCATTTCTCTCTCTTATCACATCTCCTCTCTCTTCCCCTTCTCCTCTCTCTCTTCCCTCTGTCTGTTCTCCCTCATCTCTTCTCTCTCTTTTTTTTTCCATCTCTTTTCTCCCCATCTCTCTCTCATCACTTCTCCCCCCTTCCATCTCCTTTCTTCCCAAATCTTTCTTCCTCTGTCTCCACTTTCTCCTTTTATATCTCCTCTCTCTTCCCTCTATCTGTTCTCCCTCTCCCTTTTTTGCTTTCTCATCTCTTTTCTCCCCATCTCTCTCTCTCTCGCGCTTTCTCTCATCACCCCCCCCCCCCATCTCTTCCCAAATCTCTCATCCTCTGTCTCCACTTTCTCCTTACTATCTCTTCTCTTATTCTCCTCCACATAATATCTAGTTCTCCCCCATCTCCCCTCTTTTTCCCCTATCTCCCCTCTCTCTTACCTATCTGCTTTCTCTCTCCCCCCCCCCCCTTCCCCCAACCCCTTTCCTTAAAATCCAGTTATTTTGAAGATCTAATCCTGGGGATCATCCTCAGTAATTCTCTGATATTTGATCCAATGATGGGATTTTAGTTCTGGGGATTTCTCTCTCGTGGTTTTCCAGTCTCTGGTTTTCTATTGGCTCTTTGTAGCATTGCTCTGTCCGGTGTGAACAAGTTTTACATTTTCTGCCCCTGTTTGGTTTCTTGATTTTTTTTTTTGGCTGCTGCCCTAGAAGACATTAGTCAGAGCCGGGCACGGCGGCCATTCCTGGGTGGATTTGTTGACATTTCACTCCAATTTCCAAACAAGGCGGATGGGACTCTCAAAGTCCGGGCTGAGTGAGCTGGCACTGGAGGGCTGTGTGGCATTGCTGTGATCACCTAGGTGTGAGCCCCTCCATTATTAATGACTCTGGCATGTCTCCTAGATGTGATGATTGCAGCGAGTGCTCCATTATTGACTCTGGTAGGGCTGGGGGTGTTGTATTACCTCTGTTGTACCATATGTGGGCGCTGGACCCAATCCAGACTTATATGTAAAGTACTAATCCATCTAACCGCCCACATCAGATCTCCCTACCTCTTCTCCCCTCCTAATTATATCAGTCACAGGCAGTATTAACCACTTCAGCCCCGGAAGGATTTGCTCCCTTATTGACCAGGCCCTATTTTGCATTATTTTAACGGACAATTGCGCGGTCGTGCGACGCTGTACCCAAAAGAAATTTGTCTTTTTTTCCCCCCACAAATAGAGCTTTCTTTTGGTGGTATTTGATCACCTGATTTTTATTTTTTTTGCTATAAACAAAAAAAGAGCGACAATTTTGAAAAAAAAAAAAAAAAAAACAATATTTTTCACATTCTGCTATATAAAAAAAAATAAAAAAATAAAATTTTTTTAACATTTTAGGCCAATTTGTTTTCTGCTACATATTTTTGGTAAAAAAAAAAATAGCAATAAGCGTATTTTGATTGGTTTGCGCAAAAGTTATCGCGTTTACTAACTAAGGGAAAGATTGATGTAATTTTTATTTATTTTTTTTTACTAGTAATGGCGGCAATCTGCGATTTTTTTTCGGGACTGCGATATTGCGGCGGACAGATCGGACCCCTAACAAATATTTTGACACTTTTGGGGGGACCAGTGACATTACTACAGTAATCAGTGCTAAAAATATGCACTGTCACTGTACTAATGACACTGGCAGGGAAGGGGTTAATACTGTGGGTGATCAAGGGGTTAAATGTATGCCTAATGCTTACTGACTTGTGTGGGGGAGGGGGGGGGTTCTGTGACAGGCCCAGCAAAGCTGAAACTGCTGATCTCTTCCTGCCTGTCGATGAGAAGATCCGCCTGCTTTGTTTACATAAGCAGATGAGTCTTCTCTCCTTTTTTCCGGACGATCGTGCGCGGGGGGGCAGAGGCAATCGCCGCTGCTCCTCCCCACGGCCTGCCTCCTGCTGTGTCTAAACACAGTGGGAGCGCGGCCCCTGCTGTGCGTGCGCGGCACTAGATTCACATGCACTTCAGTCGCGTAGTACTATGTGACTGGACGCAGGGGAGCCGCACTGCTGCAGTAATATTTCTGTGGGTGGTCGGCAAGCGGTTAAAGTAAGCTCAAAACTTTATTACTTTAACCCCTTTACCATGTGTGTATGCAGATATGTGGCCTTCCAGTATATGTGTGTACCTGGGAGACCACGCTGGTGGGAGAACCTTCTCTCTATCACATGATTGCTGTGATAAACTGTGATTGGCTAGCACAATGATCAGTAACTGTACAGCCCGCCCCTGCACTCTTTCTCCTCTTAAATGGAGAAAAAGATACATTGTATACTAGAGGAGATGTACATAAAAAAAATACATTGTATACTAGAGGAGATGTACATAAAAAAATACATTGTATACTAGAGGAGAAGTACACAAAGATACTTTGTATACTAGAGGAGAAGTACACAAAAAGATACATTGTATACTAGAGGAGAAGTACACAAAGATACATTGTATGCTAGAGGAGAAGTACACAAAGATACATTGTATACTAGAGGAGAAGTACACAAAAAGATACATTGTATACTAGAGGAGAAGTACACAAAGATACATTGTATGCTAGAGGAGAAGTACACAAAGATACATTGTATACTAGAAGAGAAGTACACAAAGATACATTGTATGCTAGAGGAGAATTACACAAAAAGATACATTGTATACTAGAGGAGATGTACATAAAAAAAATACATTGTATACTAGAGGAGATGTACATAAAAAAATACATTGTATACTAGAGGAGAAGTACACAAAGATACTTTGTATACTAGAGGAGAAGTACACAAAAAGATACATTGTATACTAGAGGAGAAGTACACAAAGATACATTGTATGCTAGAGGAGAAGTACACAAAGATACATTGTATACTAGAGGAGAAGTACACAAAAAGATACATTGTATACTAGAGGAGAAGTACACAAAGATACATTGTATGCTAGAGGAGAATTACACAAAAAGATACATTGTATACTAGAGGAGAAGTACACAAAAAGATACATTGTATACTAGAGGAGAAGTACACAAAAGGATACATTGTATACTAGAGGAGAAGTACACAAAAAGATACATTGTATACTAGAGGGGAAAGTATGCAAATGAATGCAATTGGGTTGCAAATAGACTGTGCACTTTGCAAAGTGCAGTTGTTCCAGATCTTAGTAAATGAGCAGAAGCTCTGCTGACTTCCATCATCCAATCATGTGAAAGCAAAAATTCAGCTTTTTTCCCCTTGCACATTACTGGGTATAGTTTGCAAAGTGAAGCTTTACCTTATTTACTAAGCTCTGGAGCAACTGCACTTCATAATGTGCACAGTCTATGTGCCTTCATTAAATCAACCCCAATGTATCTTTTTGTATACTTCTCCTCTAGTATACCATGTTTGTTTTTGTGTACTTCTTTAGTATAGAATGTATCTTTTTACGTACTTCCCCCTCTAGTATACAATGTATCTTTTTGTGTACTTCCCCCTCTATTATGCAATGTATATTTTGCAAACTTCTCCTCTAGTATACAATGTATCTTTTTGTGTACTTCCCCCTCTATTATGCAATGTATATTTTGCAAACTTCTCCTCTAGTATACAATGTATCTTTTTGTATAGATTAATAATAAATATTGCTGCGCCGAGTGAATCAATCAAAATAATAATAAATCAGTATGCATATAAAACTTGTAATCAGAAAGCAACCTAATGCTTATATACATAAATCATATATTAATCCAAGTGTTGAAAAATCAGTGATAAATAAAGTCCCAATGGTGAAGAACTATAAGTGAGCAATAAAATCAAATAAAGAAATCAATCTTCATCTGTGATCAAAACAGTGTAAAGTGCTGCACGCTTCACTCCAGTGCTCCCGGTGGTTAGTGCAAGATTAGCAGCTCACCTTAGGGATAGACTCATAGAGTCATACACGCTTTGGGATGTATATGGATAACAGCCTGGTCTCCCCTCTTCCTCTGCTCCGGCTAACACTCCACGTGGGCCAGGAACCCAGTGTGAAACAAAATGGAAGAAGGGATCTAGTGCTCTCTGCTTTTTAATGCTTTATTTAATTCGATAAATAGAAATCCACTTACATTCTCATGCACTTAAGCAGTGCGGGCTTAAAGCGTCAGACAGTCAGACTGTGTAGGGTCTGTGTACCTCCAAGGACCGACGTACTACGAGTAGGCTCCTCCCCTGAGGACCCTACACAGTCTGACTGTCTGACGCTTTAAGCCCGCACTGCTTAAGTGCATGAGAATGTAAGTGGATTTCTATTTAAGGAATTAAATAAAGCATTAAAAAGCAGAGAGCACTAGATCCCTTCTTCCATTTTGTTTCACACTGGGTTCCTGGCCCACGTGGAGTGTTAGCCGGAGCAGAGGAAGAGGGGAGACCAGGCTGTTATCCATATACATCCCAAAGCGTGTATGACTCTATGAGTCTATCCCTAAGGTGAGCTGCTAATCTTGCACTAACCACCGGGAGCACTGGAGTGAAGCGTGCAGCACTTTACACTGTTTTGATCACAGATGAAGATTGATTTCTTTATTTGATTTTATTGCTCACTTATAGTTCTTCACCATTGGGACTTTATTTATCACTGATTTTTCAACACTTGGATTGATATATGATTTATGTATATAAGCATTAGGTTGCTTTCTGATTACAAGTTTTATATGCATACTGATTTATTATTATTTTGATTGATTCACTTGGCGCTGCAATATTTATTATTTATCTAGTCACTGGTGTTTTGTGTTTGGCACTGATTGTTGGCAGCCTTGTGCGTGCATTTATATAGTTTTTTTGATTTTAAACTGGTTTATGGTTTTCGCTGATTATATCACTATTATCTTTTTGTATACTTCTCCTCTAGTATACAATATGTCTTTTTTGTATAGTTCCCCTCTAGTATACAATGTATCTTTTTATTTATAGTTCCCCTCTAGTATACAATGTATCTTTTTGTGTACTTCTCCTCTAGCATACAATGTATTTTTTTATATACTTCTCCTCTAGTATACAATGTATCGTTTTATATACGTCCTCTCTAGTATACAATGTATCGTTTTACGTTCTCCTTTAGTATATGCGGGGTTGATTTACTAAATGCAAATAGACTTTGCACTGCAGCGACACGCATTACACACAGATGCGGCATGGTCTCATTTACTTACATGGGTCACATTTGCCAGCGGTTTTGCCCGCCAACATGACGCGTTGTATAAAGTTGACTGCACTGCCAGCCATGTTAACTTGCAGCTTGGCTTACATGTGTAAACCTGGGCAGGGTACGCCATGGCAGCCAATCAGAAGTATATTTAATGGGTTTGGTCATACCTGGGGAAATTCTGACCTTGGTTGCTGTAGGGCAGTGATGGGAACCTTGGCACCCCAGATGTTTTGGAACTACATTTCCCATGATGCTCATGCACTTTGCAGTGTAGTTGAGCATCATGGGAAATGTAGTTCCAAAACATCCGAGGTGCCAAGGTTCGCCATCCCTGCTATAGGGTAAAGCAGAACATCACTGCCCTGTGCTGCTCTTTCCTCTGCATGGTGTTCGCTGCTGGAGAGTCGCCTCAACGGATTGGCTGCTCCCCCGCCAGCTCCGGACTCCTGCAATCCTATAACTGATTTTCAATTTACCTCTACAGATAGACGGGCACCACCAGAGCAAAGACTCCGTCTTCTTCCGCGATGGCGTGCGCAGAATCGACTTCGTTCTCTCCTACCTGGAAGATATGGGGAAAGATGCCGACAAAAAAGCTGTAAGTACAAGTAACATAAATGAAAGATGATCCGACATCTGGGATGATTAGAAGTGCAGCATGCTGAGAAATGTGTCGGTGCAACCCTTCCCGGTATTTATTATCTCTCATAGAGATACTCGACAATGTCTTCATCTGATTTTGTCTCCAGAAGGATGGCGCCGTCTTTGTTCAGGCATTATTTAGGATCACCATCTACATCTGGACTGGGATGCTGGCTCAGAGATGACAGTCATGTAAATCTTAGTGCCTGGGCTGTTCTTGGCTGTGTTCACAAATGTCTGACACAGATCAGCCCCCTGCTGCAGCCTCTGACCTTGTGACTTGCTACAAAGATACAGTGTTATAATCTATCACTGGGGGAGGGGAGACTGAGGAAATGCTTCCTCCTGCCTGCAGCTGACTGGTGACATCATCTCAGCCTAGGCAAAGTCACACAATGGAGCTCAAGGACAGTTTGTAAGCAATATTCTGTTGCTGTATATTGTGACTTGTTAGGAATGCAATCCTGCAGACTTGTAAAGTTAATGACAGGTCCACTTTAAATACACAGGAATTCATGACTGAGCCAGTCACATCAGTCTCTGTACCAGAGGAGCTTACACTCTAATGTCCCCCCACAGTCACACACTATTATTATACATTTATATAGCTCTGACATATACCGCAGCGCTGTACAGAGTTATATAGCTCTGACATATACCGCAGCGCTGTACAGAGATCACTGAGCCAATCACATCAGTCTCTGTACCAAAGGAGCTTACACTCTGATGTCCCCTCCCCCACAGTCACATCAGTCTCTGTACCTGAGGAGCTTACACTCTAATGTCCCCTCCCCCACAATCACTCTGAACCAGAGGAGCTTACACTCTGATGTCCCCTCCCCCACAGTCACATCAGTCTCTGAACCAGAGGAGCTTACACTCTGATGTCCCCTCCCCCACAGTCACATCAGTCTCTGTACCAGAGGAGCTTACACTCTGATGTCCCCTCCCCCACAGTCACATCAGTCTCTGAACCAGAGGAGCTTACACTCTGATGTCCCCTCCCCCACAGTCACATCAGTCTCTGAACCAGAGGAGCTTACACTCTGATGTCCCCTCCCCCACAGTCACATCAGTCTCTGAACCAGAGGAGCTTACACTCTGATGTCCCCTCCCCCACAGTCACATCAGTCTCTGTACCAGAGGAGCTTACACTCTAATGTCCCCTCCCCCACGGTCACATCAGTCTCTGTACCCAAGGAGCTTACACTCTAATGTCCCCTCCCCCACAGTCACATCAGTCTCTGAACCAGAGGAGCTTACACTCTAATGTCCCCTCCCCCACAGTCACATCAGTCTCTGAACCAGAGGAGCTTACACTCTAATGTCCCCTCCCTTACAGTCACATCAGTCTCTGCACCAGAGGAGCTTACACTCTAATGTCCCCTCCCCCACAGTCACATCAGTCTCTGTACCAGAGGAGCTTACACTCTAATGTCCCCTCCCCCACAGTCACATCAGTCTCTGCACCCGAGGAGCTTACACTCTAATGTCCCCTCCCTTACAGTCACATCAGTCTCTGCACCCGAGGAGCTTACACTCTAATGTCCCCTCCCCCACAGTCACATCAGTCTCTGCACCAGAGGAGCTTACACTCTGATGTCGCCTCCCTCACAGTCACATCAGTCTCTGTACCAGAGGAGCTTACACTCTAATGTCGCCTCCATCACAGTCACATCAGTCTTTGTACCAGAGGAGCTTACACTCTAATGTCCCCTCCCCCACAGTCACATCAGTCTCTGTACCAGAGGAGCTTACACTCTAATGTCCCCTCCCCCACAGTCACATCAGTCTCTGTACCAGAGGAGCTTACACTCTAATGTCCCCTCCCCCACAGTCACACACTATTATTATTATACATTTATATAGCTCTGACATATACCGCAGTGCTGTACAGAGATCACTGAGCCAATCACATCAGTCTCTGTACCAGAGGAGCTTACACTCTGATGTCCCCTCCCCCACAGTCACATCAGTCTCTGTACCAGAGGAACTTACACTCTGATGTCCCCTCCCCCACAGTCACATCAGTCTCTGTACCAGAGGAGCTTACACTCTAATGTCCCCCCACAGTCACACACTATTATTATACATTTATATAGCTCTGACATATACTGCAGTGCTGTACAGAGAATCCTAAGCCAATCACGTCACTCTCTGATGTCAGATATATAATCATTATCAGTGGCGGTTTGTGGTCGGTGTCGCCTCCTCTCTGAGTGTGTAACAACTTATGTAAATAATGGAATTTGGACGGTTAATAAATAAACTTCTCCCCACCCCCGTCCCATGTGACCGGCCTTCTCCTTATCTTCTGAGCTGGCGGGGCAGCGTGGGTTGGACGGCTGCCATGCTGCATAAAGACATCACAGGGCGGTGCCGGTCCGGGACGACAGCAATGAGCGTTCCACAGGACTCACATCTCACCTTCTGATTATAAACTTTAACTTTCATTTTATTTTTAAATAAAATCATTCACTAATCACCAGTTTCTGATTGATCAATAAATCAAAAAGAAAAAAAATTTTTTTTTCTTTCCTGAACTTTAGATTAAGCTTAGTTTGCTAATATTTGAATAAAATCTTTCAATTTGCATTTAATACTTTTATTTTAGATTGAGTGATGTCATCACTGCGTCTCTGTGCTTCTCGGTGGAATGCAGGCAGCTGCGTCTCTTGGACCTATTTGCCTTTATATTTATATTTTATATATATTTCTATTTAAAAAAAAAAAAAAATATATATATATATATATATATATATATATATATACAGTATCTCACAGAAGTAAGTACACCCCGCACATTTTTGCAAATATTGTATTCTATCTTTTCATGTGACAACACTGAAGAAATGACACTTTGCTACAATGTAAAGTAGTGAGTGTACAGCTTGTATAACAGTGTAAATTTGCTGTCCCCTCAAAATAACTCAACACACAGCCATTAATGTCTAAACCGCTGGCAACAAAAGTGAGTACACCCCTAAGTGACAATGTCCAAACTGGGCCCAATTAGCCATTTTTTCTCCCCGGTGTCATGTGACTCGTTAGTGTTACAAGGTCTCAGGTGTGGTAAATTTGGTGTTATCGCTCTCACTCTCTCATACTGGTCACTGGAAGCTCAACATGGCACCTCATGGCAAAGAACTCTCTGAGGATCTAAAAAAAAGAATTGTTGCTCTACATAAAGATGGCCTAGGCTATAAGAAGGTTGCCAAGACCCTGAAACTGAGCTGCAGCACGGTGGCCAAGACCATACAAAGGTTTAACAGGACAGGTTCCACTCAGAACAGGCCTTGCCATGGTCCACCAAAGAAGTTGAGTGCCGTGCTCAGCGTCATATCCAGAGGTTGTCTTTGGGAAATAGACGTATGAGTGCTGCCAGCATTGCTGCAGAGGTTGAAGGGGAGGGGGGTCAGCCTGTCAGTGCTCAGACCATACGCCGCACACTGCATCAAATTGGTCTGCATGGCTGTCATCCCAGAAGGAAGCCTCTTCTAAAGATGATGGACAAGAAAACCCGCAAACAGTTCGCTGAAGACAAGCAGACTAAGGACATGGATTACTGGAACCATCTCCTGTGCTCTGATGAGACCAAGATAAACTTATTTGGTTCAGATGGTGTCAGGCGTGTGTGGGGGCAACCAGGTGAGGAGTACAAAGACAAGTGTGTCTTCCTACAGTCAGGCATGGTGGTGGGAGTGTCATGGTCTGGGGCTGCATGAGTGCTGCCGGCACTGGGGAGCTACAGTTCATTGAGGGAACCATGAATGCCGACATGTACTGTGACATACTGAAGCAGAGCATGATCCCCTCCCTTCAGAGACTGGGCCGCAGGGCAGTATTCCAACATAACGACCCCAAACACCTCCAAGATGACCACTGCCTTGCTAAAGAAGCTGAGGGTAAAGGTGATGGACTGCCTAAGCATGTCTCCAGACCTAAACCCTATTGAGCATCTGTGGGGATCCTCAAACAGAAGATGGAGGAGCGCAAGGTCTCTAACATCCCCCAGCTCTGTGATGTCATCATGGAGGAGTGGAAGAGGACTCCAGTGACAATCTGTGAAGCTCTGGGGAACTCAATGCCCAAGAGGGTTAAGGCATTGCTGGAAAATAATGGCGGCCACACAAAATATTGACACTTTGGGCCCAATTTGGACATTGTCACTTAGGGGTGTACTCACTTTTGTTGCCAGCGGTTTAGACATTAATGGCTGTGTTGAGTTATTTTGAGGGGACAGCAAATTTACACTGTTATACAAGCTGTACACTCACTACTTTACATTGTAGCAAAGTCTCATTTCTTCAGTGTTGTCACATGAAAAGATAGAATAAAATACAGTAAAACCTTGGATTGCGAGCATAATTCGTTCCGGAAGCATGCTTGTAATCCAAAGCATTCTTATATCAAAGCGAATTTCCCCATAAGAAATAATGGAAACTCAGATGATTCGTTCCACAACCATTTATTCACAAATCCTTCAATTTATAGTCCATATAAAAAGATTATGGACACAGCGATAGGTTGTGTAACCATACAATGTCCATCCACAAATAGCCGCTTCCACAAGGGGATTGGAAGCAAAATCCAGCAGGAGCTACAGGGTAGCAATATGGTTCCATTTAATGAAGGTACAACATTTAGCAACTCACATGGTTGATGAATAAAACAGGCACATCTAAGTATGCAGGCATCCGGGGTAAAGCTGTTCACATAGACCATCTTCTGCACCGCCGGCTGCCAGTCTGTAATCCTGCCCGGGAAGACCACCCTGCAGTAAAGCGATCTGAAAGCGAGGGGCAGCATGGAAAGGATGACGTAGATTATGGTGCGGAGGATAGTCCTATGTGGACAGCTTTACCCCTGATGCCTGCATCCTTAGATGTGCCTGTTCCAATCATCAGCTGTGACATGAGGCTACTTGTATATCAAGACATCGCTTGTATATCAAGTCAAAATTTATTTGAAAATTTTGCTTGTCTTGCAAAGCGCTCTTAAACCAAGTTACTCTCAAACCAAGGTTTTACTGTATTTACAAAAATGTGAGGGGTGTACTCACTTTTGTGAGATACTGTTTATGTGTGTGTGTGTATATATATATATATATATATATATATATATATAATTGATTTATAGATAGATAGAGAGATTTCCTTTTTTGTCCCTTGTTTTCACTTTTTTTTAAATTTTAAAACATTTTATTTAATTTTTACATTTTGAAAAGAGTTGAACAAAAAGTGTGGAAACTTTTTTTGAGGGGGCGTGGCTACCAGCGCAGCGGATGGACGTTCTCTGAGTCTGCTCCGCCGGCCACCCTAAGACATACGCCGCATTCAGGGCTGCTCTCGCCCCTACGACCTGCTGCACCGCTCAGTGAGTGCCCGCTGAAGCCGCCGGATGACCCGCAACAAGAAGAAGGAGACCGGACAGCTCAATAAGCTGTCCGGCTTCTTCATATCACAGACGCATGGACTCCAGCAAAATGGCGGCGGCGGACCTGGACCTGCTCGGAACGCTAAGCAGGATGCAGGAGCAGCGGGTCCGCTTGCTAAAATCCCTCCATTAAAACCACTGCACCCGCAGCACAGGGTGATAGGGAACCCGGACAGCGGATCTTCCTCGGGATCGCCCTCCCCTCCATCGCCGACCTCCAGAAGCCCAGCCAAGAGCAAGCAGAGAAGGGACTCGCCTCCTGGAGTGTATGAAGGATCAGGTATGGACACTGCTATCTTCCCCTCCACTCTGGCACCGCAGCTACCCTCAGATACACCCCAGTCTGCCCAACAATCTGCTGGGGGAAACCCCATATCTGAATCTGCTATGAGAGACATGCTGTTCTCTCTGCAGGCTAACATGCAGGCTGAGATGAAACAGCAGACGCAGCAAATTACTGCAGAAATATCTGCCTTGGGGACCAGGATTGGGTCTGTGGAACAGTCTGTGCACGTTCATGCTGAAACCATCAACTCGGTCATTGACCGTTTAAACAACCAAACGGAAGAAATCTCCTGGTTGAAGAATAAAGTGGCGGATCTGGAGGATCGCTCCAGGCGCAACAATATAAAATTGAGAGGCATTCCTGAAGCGATCTCTCCTGAACAATTACAGCAACATGTTGTCTCTTTATTCAAACTGCTTGTCCCTACTCTGCATGAATCGGAACTCCTTATTGATCGGATCCACAGACTGCCCAAGCCAGCGTTCCTGGAGGGTAATGTACCACGGGATGTTCTACTTAGAGTCCACTTTTTCACTGCCAAGGACAAAATAATGCTTGCGTCTAGACAGAGTGGACAGTTACCTGAACCCTATTGCAACGTACAATTACTGCCAGATCTATCCAGGCACACGCTGATGGCCAGACGCAACCTCTCTACCATAACCAAGGCTCTGCGTAACCACCAAATCCAACATAAATGGCGGTACCCAGCGACTCTCCTGGTGACATATGGAGGCTCCACGGCTGTGATCAGATCCCTAGAGGAAGGTCTCGCTATGCTCAGGAAATGGAACATTCTCCCGGCTGATCAAGCTTCTGCCCCACTCTCATCACCTCTGCGCCCACTGGACAGTGAATGGCAGGTGGCGTCCCGAAAAAGGTCTTCCAGGCCTTCCTCAACCCATACCAGCCCTAATCACCGATGATGACCTACGATGTGTCTATGGCCTTTGAAAGATGTTCTCTCTTTCGGCCCTCCATTGGTTTTTTTTGCGAGTTTCTCGCACGCGAGCCGCTGAGACGGCTCTTTTTTTATGTTCTTCTACGGTTCTCTTTTCTTTTTTTCTTTTTGTTTATTGGTTTCTCAACACTTTCTTCGCGACAAATACCTTGACTGTGTGTACCATCTGCTCTGCCTTGCCCGTTGCCCTGCCTGAAACATGACCATCAAATTTTTGTCTATTAACGCTAACGGACTAAACCATCCGGCCAAGAGGCGTTCTTTGTGGAAGGAGGCATTGCTTCATAGAGCAGACGTGCTGGCAGTTCAGGAGACCCATTTTCAGGCCGACAAAGTGCCATGCCATGGCCACAAGAACTATCCACAGGCCTTCTTGGCTTCCAGCACTGAAAAGAAAAGAGGGGTCATGCTAGCCTTTCGCGACTCTCTCACAGTGCGTATACACAAGTCAGTACTGGATCCGGACGGCAGGTATATTATAGTGACCTGTGACCTCAATGACCTTCCGCTCACATTGGTGAATGTATACGCTCCAAACTCCCACCAGGTTCGCTTTCTGCGACGGATCCTTAAGAGGGTATCAGCGATCCAATACGGTCATTTGTTAATATGTGGTGATTTTAATGCTGTTGTCGACCCCGGGTTGGACTCTTCGGCGTCCCCCCGGGGCCGACAGCAATCTTTGGGGCGGGTGATCCATGAGGAAAAATTGTTTGACGTGTGGCGATGCCACCATGCCATGGAGCGGGACTATTCTTTTTTTTCCTCTAGACATCACTCATATTCTCGCATAGATATGTTTCTTGTTGACATGTTCTTATTGGGTAAGGCCTCCTCTTCTGCGGTCGATGACATCACGTGGTCGGACCACGCGGCGGTGGAATTGACCATAGAGGACGCGGCAAAGTGTACCAGTGCTTATATCTGGAGATGTGACCTTAAAATGTTGCAGAGTGAGAAGTGTAGATCCTACGTATCTCAGCAATTGCAGGACTTCCTCCACCTTAACAGTACCTCTGTCTCTGACCCGTGGGTGCTGTGGGGTGCACAAAAGGCCTTCATCCGAGGGGTGTGCATCCAGCAGCAGGCACGGCTCAGGAGGCAGCGGAGGGATCGGGTTACCATTCTGACACACAAGCTTCACGTTTTAGAAACAAATAACAAAGCAAACCCTACTGATTCTGTGTCCAGGGAACTTCTTGCGCTGAGACAAGAATTGCGCCTTCTCCTTCTAGAACAATCCAACAGACAATTTCAATATCTTAAACAAAAATACTACTGCCAAGCCAATAAGGCTGGCAAATTTTTGGCATCACAGGTTAAGCGCAAACAGGCTAAATCCAGAATCCCCTTCCTCTTCCACCCGTCACCTGCATCTAAAATTACTCATCCGCAAGCCATTGCGGATGCGTTTGCTGATTTTTATAGTACCTTGTACAACCTTGGGGATAACCCGTCTGAACATCATCCGTCCGCGGAGGATATTAACAGATTCCTCAACGCGGTGTCCCTACCCTCCCTTTCAGAAAGCCAATTGCTTACACTTAATTCTCCGATTACGCCCGCGGAGGTGCGCTCCAGTATCACATCGCTACCGAAAGGTAAATCGCCTGGCCCCGACGGGTTCTCCAACGAATTTTATCAAATATTTAGTCAACACTTAAGTCCTACTATGACGGAAGTCTATAACAAGGCAATGGTAGTGTCCGCATTACCCTCAGATATCCTGAGTGCCCATATTGTCACGTTACCCAAACCAGGTAAAGACCCCACCACACCGGCCAATTTTCGCCCCATTTCCCTACTAAATTCTGATGCAAAAATTTACGCCCGTATCCTGTCCAAACGCATTCAAACTATTCTCCCCACGCTTGTACATAGGGATCAGATGGGCTTCACATCAGGTAGGCAGACCTCTGATGCAACAAGGAGAATCTTGAGCATCATACATCAGGCACATTCCTCCAAACTTCCCTCTGTTCTATTAACCCTCGACGCCGAAAAAGCGTTCGACAGAGTTCATTGGGGCTATATGCGAGCTACACTCCAAAAATTTGGCTTTTCAGGACCCATTCTATCCGCTGTAATGGCCCTCTACTCCTCACCGACGGCACAAGTGTACACTTCGGGCACACTATCCAAAACCTTCAATATAACTAATGGTACAAGGCAGGGCTGTCCCTTATCTCCCACAATATTTAATTTGATTATAGAGCCATTGGCTGAAACAATTCGATCCAACCCCCTCATCACAGGTTTTAAAACGCATACATATCATCATAAGATCAATCTCTTTGCAGATGATATTATCATGATGCTCACCCACCCAGAAGTTTCGCTTCCAGCGGCTTACACCACACTCCTATCTTACAGCAGGGTTTCGCTTTATAAGCTTAACGCCTCTAAGTCCACAGTCCTCAATTTAGGGGTCCCCGCCGCGCTCCAATCTAAACTGCAAGCCTCCATTCCTATCCCATGGTCCTCAGACAGCATTCATTACTTGGGTATTGATCTAACGGCCAACCCCCTTAGACTACTACCTGTGAATGTCAACAGGCTGGTGTCCAAGATTAACGTGGACATCTCTCGCATGCACGCTCCCTACTTCTCCTGGAGTGGAAGAGTAGCGGCCTATAAAATGTTTATACTGCCCCAAATACTGTACCTCTTCAGAGCACTTCCCATTCACTTTCCGGCTACTCATCTTCTCAAATTGACTAGGCTGATGTCGGCTTATATATGGGGAGGCAAGCGCCCCAGATGTGCCGCCTCAATTTTAGTTAAGAAAAAACAGTTTGGGGGAGCATCCGTCCCTGACATAGCTACCTACTACAGAGCCACGATACTGGCCCAACTGCGACAATGGATCACGACCCAGGAATCACCTATGTGGGTGGAACTGGAGCGAGATTTGTCGCCGACGGGGGACCTGAGAACTTTGCTCCTGAGTGACAGGTGGAAGGAATGGAGGCTCATAGACCTACCGCCCACAATGCAAGCAACATTAAGGGTATGGCGCCTATCCCCGGTTTCTCAGGATGTACGAGATATTACTGCATCGTGCACACTGCCAATCGATATTCTTGCTTGTCATATACCTGATCTTCCAATGCGCCTGTTAAAGCGGTGGAACATTTCCACCATTAACTCACTTTATGCCTGTGGATCCCTCACTCCCATTATGGATCTAATCCACAAATATAACCTCCCTCAACATATGCACTATCACCTTCTGCGCATAACTCATTTTTTGAAGGATCATCCCCTGCGGTCGATCTTGGTCGATGGTAGGATATGGGACCTTCTCACGAAAACAATGACGAAAACCCCCAAATTATCACACTATTACGATGTTCTGTTGGACAATTCTGAGTTTTACAAAACCACTCACATGTTCCGATGGGATAACGACCTTGGCATTACGTTCTCTATTTCCCAGTGGAAGTCTGCCCTCACCACCATATACAAATACTCACACTGCGCAAACCATTGGGAGATGTCCCAAAAAATAACGAATAGGTGGTACTACACACCTTACCGTCTGGCGGGCTTCTCTCAATCCTACTCTCAACTTTGCTGGAGGGAATGCTCTCAAGTAGGGACTCTACTCCATGTTTTGTGGTCCTGTCCTTCCTTGACGAGCTACTGGCACCAGATATTCAGATACATGTCCTCTCACACCGGGTGCATATTGAAACCGACCCCGGCATTAGCCTTACTACACCTGGGGATTACTGACATACCGGCCCAATATAGACCCTGGGTTACACATGTGTTACTTGCGGCTCGCACATCTGTGCTTCGCAGATGGAAAATTAAGGAAACTCCAAACCTCACGGATGTGGTTCAGCTACTTAAAGTTAATTACCAGCTCGAAAGAGCTCTAGCAATAAATAGGTTACAATTGCAATCCTTTAATGCATGTTGGGATTTTTGGGCCTTGAAGCTACCCTGAGTTAATGTTGTCCTATTGTTGGATGTGATGCACTTGCTTGTATTGCTTGTATTACTTACGTTATTTGAATGACTAGATTGATAACCTATCATACGTGCTCATAGCGGATGTTACTGCTTATAATCACAATGTTGAGAAATGATTTGATTTTACTTTGTTTCTTCTTCTTATTTCTCTGTTATGTCTTCAAAACTGAATAAAAACTATTTGCATAAAAAAAAAAGTGTGGAAACTTTTTGAAGAACCTTTTTTTAAAAAAAATTTACTAGAGTTTAAAAAAAGTGCACAAACGTAAAGACCTTATATATAAAATATATATATGTATATATATTTTTTTTTTTATTTTTTTATTTTTTTATATATATGTTACTAGTTACCTTGTCTGATCCCCCCAAATTCCCAAATCAACATGGCAAGGGGCTGTACGGACTTTTCCTGTAAACCTCACAGCTCCCTACGGCTCCGGGCTGTAAATGCCGTGCTGTGACTGTGTGCATTGCATGTGGCTGTGGGGTGGTTGCATTGAAGCTTATTTTCAGTGCTGATTGCCTGGCGCGTCAGCTGGGGTAACTTTTGACGTAAAGGAAAGAATTGCGGCCGCTGAACGTGCGCAAACCCATCCTCCTGCCTTTGCAAATTTACCCCCCACCCCCTAGCCACATGTCTATATGGGCCCTAAATGAATAGTACCAGCACACCGCAATGCATATGGTTGCAGGGTGGTTGGAGGGTGGTGGTATGGGCTTTACAGGAATAAAATAAGCATTAAGGAGGGGGCAAAACACTTCCCAGCCACCTATCAAAAGCCCACTCGGGGGGCCCTGGCAGGAGGGCTGTAAGGGCCCATAATTCCTTGTGTCAGGCATATGCGTTTTGCGAGTGCAGAACAGGATCACCGCGGTGTGAACGGCCCTTACAGAGGTAAGTGGGGACGGCTCTCATGTTAGGATCTTCCTGTACTTTGTATCTGTGTTCCTCAACCATCAGCCATTCTTATCAGGGAGACTCTTATCTGGCCACCTCGCCTTCTGCAGATCGGTTCATACACACGCTATCAGCCGGTATGATCTGACCGCTCGAATAACAGAACAGCCGGTCATGTGACTTGCTAAGGATTTGTAGATAAAAGGATCAGAAAGGGTCCCTCCAGAGTTTATTAGGAGCAGTTAGCAGGTTCTGCCCCTTACAAAAGTAATTCCTGGCACCAACTTTTTAGCCATCTCTAAGGGGGACATGATCTCCCCCAGCCCCCCAGATAATATCCCTGGGTTCACTGTGACAGTCCTGTATCTTGGCCTTCTGTCCCATCATTGCTGTGTCCAGGGCCGTGTCCCGGGATCGTAGCATCCCCCTTATTGGAGTTACTGCACATGCAGCACAAAACGCACTGGGGGGTCACAAATGGACAGTCTCCGTATATTTACAGGTGGGGCATGCTTGGGAACTACCCCATAAAATGGGCATGATGGGCGGTCCTTGCATATTTAGAGGCGGGATCTGTGCAGATTTAGTCTGTAAACTAGCCATGATATGGGCAAGCCCACCTGGAAAGTGGGCAGGGTTAAAAGTGTCCCATGATCCAGGATTATAATGTTAAGTATGCCATGGTAAAAAATGCATCTACGGGAGGGCATTTGTGAGAACAACCCCATAAATTGGGCATGTTGGGCGGTCCTTGCATATTTAGAGGCGGGATCTGTGCAGATCTAGTATGTAATCTAGCCATGATATGGGCAAGCCCACCTGGAAAGTGGGCAGGGTTAAAGGTGTCCCACAATCCAGGATTATAATGTTGATATGTCATGGTCAAAAATGTATCTACAGGCGGGGCATGTGTGAGAACAACCCCAAAAATTGGACATGTTGGGCGGTCCTTGCATATTTGGAGGCGGGATCTGTGCAGAACCAGCCTGTAAACTAGCCATGATATGTGCAAGCCCACCTGGAAAGTGGGCAGGGTTAAAATTGTTGGGCGGGTCCTTGCATATTTAGAGGCGGGATCTGTGCAGATCTAGTCTGTAAGCTAGCCATGATTTGGGCAAACCCACCAGGAAAGTAGGCATAGTTAAAAGTGTCTCACGATCCAGGATTATAATGTTGATCAGTATGCCATGGTCAAAAATGTATCTACAGACGGGGCATGTGTGAGAACAACCCCATAAATTAGACATTTTGGGCAGTCCTTGCATATTTAGAGGCGGGATCTGTGCAGATCTAGTCTGTAAACTAGCCATGATTTGGGCAAGCTCAGCTGGAAAGTGGGCAGGGTTAAAAGTGTCCCATGATTATAATGTTGATATGTCATGGTCAAAAATTAATCTGCAGGCGGGGCATTTATGAGAACAACCCCATAAATTGGGCATGTTGAGCGGTCCTTGCATATTTAGAGGCGGGATCTGTGCAGATCTAGTCTGTAAGCTAGCCATGATTTGAGCAAGCCCACCTGGAAAGTGGGCAGGGTTAAAAGTGTCCCATGATCCAGGATTATAATGTTAAGTATGTCATGGTCAAAAATGTATCGGCAGGCGGGGCATGTGTGAGAACAACCCCATAAATTGGGCATGTTGGGCGGTCCTTGCATATTTAGAGGCGGGATCTGTGCAGAACTAGTCTGATTTGGGCAAGCCCACCTGGAAAGTGGGCAAGGTTAAAAGTGTCTCATGATCCAGGATTATAATGTTGATATGTCATGGTCAAAAATGTTTCTACAGACGGGGCATGTGTGAGAACAACCCCATAAATTGGACATGTTGGGCGGTCCTTGCATATTTAGAGGCGGGATCTGTGCAGATCTAGTCTGTAAGCTAGTCATGATATGGGCAAGCCCACCTGGAAAGTGGGCAGGGTTAAAAGTGTCTCACGATCCAAGATTATAATGTTAAGTATGTCATGGTCAAAAATAAATCTACAGATGGGGCATGTGTGAGAACAGCCCCATAAATTGGGCATGTTGTGGGTTGTGGGGCGGTCCTTGCATATTTAGAGGCGGGATCTGGGCAGAACCAGCCTGTAAACTAGCCATGATTGAGGAAAGCCCACCTGGAAAAGTGTCCCACGATCCAGAATTATAATTTTGATAAGTATGCCATGGTCAATATTATATCAACAGGCGGGGCATGTATGGGTACAACCCCATAAAGTGGGCATGATGGGCGGTCCTTGCATATTTAGAGGCGGGATCTGGGCAGAACCAGCCTGTAAACTAGCCATGATTTGGGCAAGCACACCTGGAAAGTGGGCAGGGTTAAAAGTGTTCCAGAATCCAGGATTATAAATTGATGAGTATTCTATGGTCACCTTTATAAAGGGTTCCCTGATACATGAAAGCTATTTTAAGGGCTCCCCCCAGTACAGGTGCAAGTTGCATAAACTTTGCTAACGAAGAGGCAGCCAGAGTTGCATCCAATTTTGTTGCTAGTTTTCTTTATAAATTTCCCCCTTTGTGTATTGTGCGCTACCTTAGAAAAATGGTGCAGGCACAACCTTATGTGCGTTGACAGCCCAGGAAAACTGAATTGGCTGCCCCAAAGCTGAACTCCATGCAGGTACAAATGAATGCAGCTCTGTAATCATTAAAACATCATTAAATTTACTTTTTAATAAAAGCAGTGTAAGTACCTGAATGTGACCTATATGCGCCTCTTGAAGTCCCTGTACAGCAGGGCTGGGGGTGTGAGAGGAAGAAGCCGCACAAGGAGGCAATCTGTTCATGTACAGGCAAGAAGCATGCTGATAGGAGAGGAGAGCAGTGTGATAGAGAGATGAGCTCATCACTGTGCTGCTTCTCCTTTCACTGTCCAGTCACAGGTTGGGGGCTGGTCCGGGACAGCCTGTGCTCAGAGATATTGGGTTGAACAAATCTGGCTATCAGACTTAGGTCATCTAGAGTCAGGAACAAAGTACTGTGGGGGAAATCTCTGGATTGAAGATGAATGTTAAAGCACATTTTGGTTTTGTTGTTTTGTCCTTTTATTTGGCTATTCTTTTTTATCTTGTTACTTTTGGTTGGAGTTCTGCTTCAAGACAAAGTCTATTAATGCACCCGCATGGATGCACCACAGCAAGTCTAAGGTTATAGATGTGGAAGGGCATGTAGATGAATATGTGTCCGGTCAAGGGTTTTCATAAGCATGATCATTACCCAATAGCACTTAAGATGGTGTACTTGATCAATATCATCTTATAGGAAGGTTTAGTCTTATATCGGCCCAGAAAATAAATGTATTTCACTGGTGCCACCTGGTGGTCAGTGCTGGCATTCCGCTATTGGAATATCATTTGAAAAGAGCTATAGTATGGATTTATAGTCTGTGCACATCTTGTGTTATCATGATGTTCACATGACAGTTGTTTTTATTGAGACCGTTACATTTCACATCTTGCTATAAAATATATACACAGTATCTCACAAAAGTAAATATACCCCTCACATTTTTGTAAATATTTTATTCTATCTTTTCATGTGACAACACTGAAGAAATGACACTTTGCTACAATGTAAAGTAGTGAGTGTACAGCTTGTATAACAGTGTAAATTTGCTGTTCCCTCAAAATAACTCAACACACAGCCATTAATGTCTAAACCGCTGGCAACAAAAATGAGTACACCCCTAAGTGACAATGTCCAAATTGAGCCCAATTAGCCATTTTCCCTCCCCGGTGTCATGTGACTCGTTAGTGTATAAAGGTCTCAGGTGTGAATGGGGGGCAGGTGTGTTAAATTTGGTGTTATCGCTCTCACTCTCTCACACTGGTCACTGGAAGTTCAGCAAGTCAAAATGTCCAAATTGCGTCCAAAGTGTCAATATTTTGTGTGGCCACCATTATTTTCCAGCACTGCCTTACCTTTCTTGGGCATGGAGTTTCCCAGAGCTTCACAGGCTACCACTGGAGTCCTCTTCCACTCCTCCATGATGACATCACAGAGCTGGTGGATGTTAGAGACCTTGAGCTCCTCCACCTTCCATTTGAGGATGCCCCACAGATGGTCAATAGGGTTTAGGTCTGGAGACATGCTTGGCCAGCCCATCACCTTTACCCTCAGCTTCTTTAGCAAGGCAGTGGTCATCTTGGAGGTGTTTGGGGTCGTTATGTTGGAATACTGCCCTGCAGCCCAGTCTCTGAAGGGAGGGGATCATGCTCTGCTTCGGTATGTCACAGTACATGTTGGCATTCATGGTTCCCTCAATGAACTGTAACTCCCCAGTGCCGGCAGCACTCATGCAGCCCCAGACCATGACACTCCCACCACCATGCTTGACTGTAGGCAAGACACACTTGTCTTTGTACTCCTCACCTGGTTGCCCCCACACACGCTTGACACCATCTTAACCCAATACGTTTATCTTGGTCTCATCAGACCACAGGAGATGGTTCCAGTAATCCATGTCCTTAGTCTGCTTGTCTTCAGCAAACTGTTTGCAGGCTTTCTTGTGCATCATCTTTAGAAGAGGCTTCCTTCTGGGACGACAGCCATGCAGACCAATTTGATGCAGTGTGCGGCATATGGTCTGAGCACTGACAGGCTGACCCCCCACTCCTTCAACCTCTGCAGCAATGCTGGCAGCACTCCTACGTCTATTTCCCAAAGACAACCTCTGGATATGACGCTGAGCACGTGCACTCAACTTCTTTTGTTGACCATGGCAAGGCCTGTTCTGAGTGGAACCTTTCCTGTTAAACCTCTGTATGGTCTTGGCCACCGTGCTGCAGCTCAGTTTCAGGGTCTTGGCAATCTTGTTATAGCCTAGGCCATCTTTATGTAGAGCAACAATTCTTTTTTTCAGATCCTCAGAGAGTTCTTTGCCATGAGGTGCCATGTTGAACTTCCAGTGACCAGTATGAGAGAGTGAGAGCGATAACACCAAATTTAACACACCTGCTCCCCATTCACACCTGAGACCTTCTAACACTAACGAGTCACATGACACCGGTGGAGGAAAAATGGCTAATTTGGCCCAATTTGGACATTTTCACTTAGGGGTGTACTCACTTTTGTTGCCAGCGGCTTAGACATTAATGGCTGTGTTGAGTTATTTTGAGGGGACAGCAAATTTACACTGTTATACAAGCTGTACACTCACTACTTTACATTGTAGCAAAGTGTCATTTCTTCAGTGTTGTCACATGAAAAGATAGAATAAAATATTTACAAAAATATGAGGGGTGTACTTACTTTTGTGAGATACTGCATATATTATGAACACCAGGACACCTAGAGAGAGATAGGACACAGACAGCAATAGGAACCCAATAGGGGATCCAACCCCTCCATCCAAAGAACAAAATAATACAGGTTTTGGCTTTAGATACATTGTAATGAGTTTTATTCTTGATGCCTTGTTTACATTGATTGGTTTGTGAAGTTTTTTTTTTTTTTTAAATCATTAAAATCTTATTTTTGGTTTTCATCTCTCAGGAGAGACGGAAAGAATTTGAATTTAATTTGAGGAAGGCCGGCCTGGAGCTGGAGATCGAAGATAAAAAGGTGACTTCATCCAGAATGTTCCGAGATCAGATAAAAGATAAGAGGATCAAACCTGATCTATAGTGTTCTGTGGGTGAATCACATCAGTCTCTGCACCAGAGGAGCTTACACTCTAATGTCCCCCCGCAGTCACACACTTATATGATTATACATTTATATAGCTCTGACATATGCCGCAATGCTGTACAGAGATCACTGAGCCAATCACATCAGTCTCTGTACCAGAGGAGCTTACACTCTAATGTCCCCTCCCCCACAGTCACATCAGTCTCTGCACCAGAGGAGCTTACATTCTAATGCCCCTCCCCCCACAGTCACATCAGTCTCTGTACCAGAGGAGCTTAGACTCTAATGTCCCCTCCCCCACAGTCACATCAGTCTCCGTACCAGAGGAGCTTACACTCTAATGTCCCCTCCCCCACAGTTACATCAGTCTCTCTACTAGAAGAGTTTACACTCTAATGTCCCCTCCCCCACAGTCACATCAGTCTCTCTACCAGAGGAGCTTACACTCTAATGTCCCCTCCCCCACAGTCACATCAGTCTCTGTACCAGAGGAGCTTAGACTCTAATGTCCCCTCCCCCACAGTCACATCAGTCTCTGTACCAGAGGAGCTTACACTCTAATGTCCCCTCCCCCCACAGTCACATCAGTCTCTGTACCAGAGGAGCTTACACTCTAATGTCCCCTCCCCCACAGTCACATCAGTCTCTGTACCAGAGGAGCTTACACTCTAATGTCCCCTCCCCCACAGTCACATCAGTCTCTGTACCAGAGGAGCTTACACTCTAATGTCCCCTCCCCCCACAGTCACATCAGTCTCTGTACCAGAGGAGCTTACACTCTAATGTCCCCTCCCCCACAGTCACATCAGTCTCTGTACCAGAGGAGCTTACACTCTAATGTCCCCTCCCCCACAGTCACATCAGTCTCTCTACCAGAGGAGCTTACACTCTAATGTCCCCTCCCCCACAGTCACATCAGTCTCTCTACCAGAGGAGCTTACACTCTAATGTCCCCTCCCCCACAGTCACATCAGTCTCTGTACCAGAGGAGCTTACACTCTAATGTCCCCTCCCCCCACAGTCACATCAGTCTCTGTACCAGAGGAGCTTACACTCTAATGTCCCCTCCCCCACAGTCACATCAGTCTCTGTACCAGAGGAGCTTACACTCTAATGTCCCCTCCCCCCACAGTCACATCAGTCTCTGTACCAGAGGAGCTTACACTCTAATGTCCCCTCCCCCCACAGTCACATAAGTCTCTGTACCAGAGGAGCTTACACTCTAATGTCCCTTCCCCCCACAGTCACATCAGTCTCTGTACCAGAGGAGCTTACACTCTAATGTCCCCTCCCCCACAGTCACATCAGTCTCTGTACCAGAGGAGCTTACACTCTAATGTCCCCTCCCCCACAGTCACATCAGTCTCTGTACCAGAGGAGCTTACACTCTAATGTCCCCTCCCCCACAGTCACATCAGTCTCTGTACCAGAGGAGCTTACACTCTAATGTCCCCTCCCCCACAGTCACATCAGTCTCTGTACCAGAGGAGCTTACACTCTAATGTCCCCCACAGTCACACACTACTATTGTTATACATTTATATAGCTCTGAAATATACGGCACTGCTGTACAGAGAACACTGAGACAGTCACATCAGTTTTTGTACCAGAGGAGCTTACACTCTAATGTCCCCCCACAGTCACACACTATTATTATTATACATTTATATAGCTCTGACATATAGTGCAGTGCTGTACAGAGATCACTAAGCCAGTCACATCAGTCTCTATACCAGAGGAGCTAACACTCTAATGTCCCCCCACAATCACACACTATTATTCTTATACTAAGCTCTGACATATACCGCAGTGCTGTACAGAGATCACTGAGCCAGTCACATCAGTCTCTGTACCAGTGAAGCTTACACTCTAATGTCCCCCACAGTCAGACATTGATCCTGGTGTCCAGACCCTATGTGACATTTTTTTTCCCCGCAGGAATCTGAAAATGGTAAAATCTATTTTGTGAAGATCCATGCCCCCTGGGAGGTCCTCACCACCTATGCAGAAGTTCTGAATATTAAAGTTCCTATCAAGGAGAATGACATGGCCCAAACGTACCATCCGCTCAAAATAATGGCTAAGATGTTTCGTCTGCCGGAGGACGTCATGAACCCAGAGCCGGACTACTTCACCGCATCCTTTAGCAAGCAGAAACAGGAGCTCTTCCTCATCAAAGACCAAAACACCTTCTTCACCGCGTCCACCCGCAACAGAATTGTGAGTGGGTGGGGCTGGAGGGCTCATTCTTTGGCTACAGGTGGACTTTGGTTCTTATCTGTTTAAAAATGATGCTTGGTAAGGCACGCTGCAGGTCCTGGCAAACTAGGAATGTGCAATTTTCCACCACCACACCAAAATTTTTTCCAAATGGAATTAATTGCATTTCTAAAAGTTGAGGATCTTCAAATTAATTGTGGACCTCCACAATTAATTTGCGCTTCCTTGATTCCTACTCTAATGGCATTTCTAAATGAAATCTTAGAAGGAGTTGAGAAGAAATGCCTTGATGGGTGTCAGCCCGAAGGAGTGGACGTTCAGGCAGGCCTTGGGCCCCAGGCCCTCCAGGGATGCTGAGCATTAAAGATTGAAAGAACTGAAATCCAATGAATGAATGGGGTGGGCCAGTGACAGTCAGTCAATGGCACGGAGTTTGAGGCATGTGTCCCTTCTCAGCTGTGATGGAAGGGCTGGGCCAGGGAAAGTCAGTCTGAGGAGGACAGGGCTATGATGATGCTGAATGTTCTCCTGCCAGGAAATAAGGCGGGGCTCTATCTGACCTGCCCAGTGGTGTCTTTTGGTTTTGTGCTACCCTAGGCAAGACTAATATTTGGAGCCCCCCCTCCTTCTCCTATGTAAATTTGCCCCACTCCTTCCTTTTTAATGGATGTGACTCCCTTCAAAATTGAAGGACTCCAAGTCCCAGCATGAACCCCTGAGATCTCACGAGAGGGGGAGGTGAGAGGGGGTGGGAGAGAGAGGGGGGTGGGTGAGGGAGGGAGAGATAAAGGGGGGGTGAGGGAGGGGGGGTGAGGGGGTGGGGGAGGGAGAGGGGGGATGAGAGAGGGGGAGGGAGAGAGAGAGGGGGGATGAGAGAGGGGGAGGGAGAGAGAGAGGGGGATGAGAAAGGGGGAGGGAGAGAGAGAGGGGGGATGAGAGAGGGGGAGGGGGGATTAGAGAGATGGGGGTGAGAGAGAGGGGGAATGAGAGAGAGGGGGGATGAGAGAGAGAGAGGGGGCAGAAAGGGAGAGAGAGAGGGGGGTGAGAGAGGGGGGATGAGAGAAAGAGGGAGTGAAAGAGAGAGAGAGAGAGGAAGGTGAGATAGAGGGGGGATGAGAGAGAGAGAGAAATAGAAAGAGAGGGGTGAGAGAGAGAAAAAGAGATGGGGTGAGAGAGGATGGGATGAGAGAGAGAGAAAGAGAGGGGGTGAGAGAGAGAGAGGGGGATGAGAGAGGAGGGGTTGAGAGAGGGGGGGGTGAGAGAAAGAGAGAGGGGGGGTGAGAGAGAGAGGAGGGGACGAGAGAGAGAGAGAGAGGTGGGAGAGGAGGCTCTAGCAACCAGTGGCCAAAAGAGTCTCAGAGGGAGGGGGGGTGGCTTTTTTGCTGCCCCCCTGCAAAGTGCCGCCCTAGGCCTGGGCCTTGTCGGCCTAGGCCAAAATACAGCACTGGACCTGCCGCAGCTTCTAATGCACATTTTGAAAAGCTCACTGTCTGCAGTGAAATCAGAGTAAGTCATTTCAAACTAAAAAGAAGCCCGGAGCTCAGCTGTAATGGCTGTGTAGTGACATTGAGATCTTCTGGAACAATGAGATGATTCCTGTTATTCAGATTATTCTTTGTAACTGATGACATCTTCCATTTCCAGGTGTATTACATTCTCTCTCGCTGCCACTATGGATTGGAAGACGAAAAGAGGAGATTCGGGGTTAAGAAACTATTAAATAACGGCACTTACAATTCCGCCTACCCGCTCCATGACGTATGTATCACTGTGATAATAATGTCTGTTCTATCTGGAGTGATATTTCTCAATGTCCCAAATTCCGATTTCACTGCTAAAATGACCTTGTACTAGAACAGAGGTCTCCAAACTTTCTAAAGAAAGGGCCAGTTTACTGTCCTTCAGACTTTAGGGGGCTGGATTGTTTCCAGTGGGAGAAGATAATGCCCTGGCATTGGTGGGAGTAAACAATGTCATAGGCCTGGTGGTCAGTGGGACTAAAAAAATGCCATCATTGGTGTCAGTGGGGGGAATAGTGCCCCATCATTGGTGTCAGTGAGAGGAATAGTGCCCCATCATTGGTGTCAGTGAGAGGAATAGTGCCCCATCATTGGTGTCAGTGAGAGGAATAGTGCCCCATCATTGGTGTCAGTGGGAGGAATAGTGCCCCATCATTGGTGTCAGTGGGAGGAATAGTGCCCCATCATTGGTGTCAGTGGGAGGAATAGTGTCCCATGATTGGTGTCAGTGGGAGGAATAGTGCCCCATCATTGGTATCAGTGGGAGGAATAGTGCCCCATCTTTGGTGTCAGTGGGAGGAATAATGTCCCATCATTGGTGTCAGTGGGAGTAGATAATGCCCTGGCATTGGTGGGAGTAAACAATGTCATAGGCCTGGTGGTCAGTGGGAGTAAAAAAATGCCATCATTGGTGTCAGGTGGGGGGAATAGTGCCCCATCATTAGTGTCAGGGAGAGGAATATTGTCCCATATTTGGTGTAAGTGGGAGAAATAGTGCCCCATCATTGGTATCAGTGGGAGGAATAGTGCCCCATCATTGGTATCAGTGGGAGGAATAGTGCCCCATCATTGGTGTCAGTGGGAGGAATAGTGCCCCATCATTGGTTTCAGTGGGAGGAATAGTGCGCCATCATTGGTGTCAGTGAGAGGAATAGTGCCCCATCATTGGTATCAGTGGGAGGAATAGTGCCCCATCATTGGTGTCAGTGGGAGGAATAGTGCCCCATCATTGGTGTCAGTGGGAGGAATAGTGCCCCATCATTGGTGTCAGTGGGAAGAATAGTGCCCCATCATTGGTATCAGTGGGAGGAATAGTGCCCTATTGTTGGTGTCAGTGGGAAGAATAGTGTCCCATCATTGGTGTCAGTGGGAGGAATAGTGCCCTATTATTGGTGTCAGTGGGAGGAATAGTGTCCCATCATTGGTGTCAGTGGGAGGAATAGTGTCCCATCATTGGTATCAGTGGGAGGAATAGTGTCCCATCATTGGTGTCAGTGGGAGCAATAGTGCCTCATCATTGGTGTCAGTGGGAGGAATAGTGCCTCATCATTGGTGTCAGTGGGAGGAATAGTGCCCCATCATTGGTATCAGTGGGAGGAATAGTGCCTCATCATTGGTATCAGTGGGAGGAATAGTGCCCCATCATTGGTGTCAGTGGGAGGAATAGTGCCACATCATTGGTGTCAGTGAGAGGAATAGTGTCCCATCATTGGTGTCAGTGGGAGGAATAGTGCCCCATCATTGGTGTCAGTGGGAGGAATAGTGCCTCATCATTTTTTTAGTACTCGGCTGTCATTGGTTTGTTCTTAACAATTTTATCAACCTGTAGGAGCGTGACAAACCCTGGTTCTTCTTGCCTGTGAAGGCTCCTATTTATGCAGCTCATAGAATATCTCGTAGTAGTTAGTTACATTCAACTGGACTTGTCCTGTAATGTTGAAGATGTTTCATAGCCCATCCATACCACTTCTTCTGTATTGATGAGTATTGGGAACATGCCCCAACATTTAAATCTGCATTGGTGGCAAAGACTTCATCCAATCGCCATGGAACATGCCAAGGCAGATGATGATGGTACAAGAACAGAATGGGAGGTTCTCATTTATCCATTTACTATATCTAGTAGTAGTTAGTCCCATTCAACTGGACTTGTCCTGTAATGCTGAAGATTTTTGTAGCTCACTCAAGCCACTTCTATGGTCCTATGGAGTGTCAGGACCCAGTAGTTATGTCCACACAGATCACCTAATCCAAATTTCCTTTTTATCTGACAAACACACCAGACCATCACATCTATATCAGCTTGTTGGACCTACCATTCCAGAACCATGGCCCCTAACATGGATTCCAACCCCACCCCTGTTCCTGGCATCCCCTATACCAGCCTCCAGTTTTCCGGGTAGACTTTCCATAAGATTTTGAAGGGTGCCTGGGGGAATGTGTGCCCATTTAGGAAGTTCGGTACTTATGTTGGATGAGAAGACCTGGCTCACAATCGGTGTGCCAAGTTATCTGAAAGATGTTCTGTTATCACAGCCTGGGGTCAGGCTTGGAGACCAGTAGCTATAGCAGTAGAGAGGCCAACAGGAAGATTACATGGCAGGTCTCCCCGGTGGATGATGTGGGTTCACCCGAGTTCCAGAGTCTAAGCGCTGACCGGTTTTAACTAGAGCTTCTGATGTTGGAGATGGGTTTTGCTGTGTGTTAGTACCAGGTGGCGGTTCTCAGAAACACTTCACCAGGAGGTGCGTAAGCTGGGGTTCAGAAGCAGATTTATCAGGTAGGGATCCCACAGAAACGTAGTCAGTAAGCAAGCCAAAGGTCTGTAACAAGTAGTTGCAGGCTGGGATCAAGCAAAGACTAGTTGAAGAACAAGCCAAAGGTCGGTAACAAATGGTAGAAAATATACGGATGGCAGCAGGAGTGACCAGAGTGAGATATTGGCTGGAGAGAGCACAATAATCTGGCAAACAGGAAGTGCAAAGGCATGACTTAAATAATGAGTTAATGGGAGGAGCAAAAGGTTCAAGAGAAACAAGACACAAGGCAAGGTTCTCTTAAGAGATCAGGCAGGGAGCTGTCTAGCAGCTCAGGTGGCCCAGCAAGAGTAGACATTGCCAGACACAGCAGAGGTGGCAGATTTAGACCTGGGTCCTGACTGAGTGACATCAGTAGAATTGAGGTCAGGGCTCTGAAGGACACTCAAGTTCCTCCATACCAAACTCCTCAAATCATGTCTTTATGAAGATGTTGGTTAAGAAGACCTGGTTTGTTCCAGTTCATCCCAAAGGTTTTCCGTAATGTTGAGGTCAGGGCTCCGCGCAGGACACTCAAATCCCTCCACAACAAACTGGTCAAACCATGTCTTTTATGGAGATGTTGGATGAGAATATCTGACTCATTCCATTATATCTCAAAGGTGATCAGTTGGGTTGAAGTCAGGACTCTGAAACGCACTCGAGTTCCTCCACACCAAACTGGTCAATCCATGTCTTTATGGTGCTGACTTTGTACACAGGGGCACATTCATGGTGGAAAAGAAGGGTCTTCACCAAACTGTTACCACAATGTTGGAAGAACAGAATGGTCTACAATGTCTTTACAGTATATAATGTAGTATTGGCAGTACCCTTCAATGGAAACACCGAAACCTCATCTTTTTGGAGGAGGGGGGTCCACATACTTTGATCACATAGTGCCTGTTGACCATTGCAAACCCTCCTGAAAATGTAGCACTTTACGTTATGATCCAATCAGTATAATTGTTTGGTGGTCTCCATTGTGGCTGATTGTGAGGAGTTTGTTCCGGCAGTGCCAGTACTGGAAGAAGTCTGAGGACGCAAATTGTATCAGTGAGAGGTATACGTTATACCAACATTGGGCCAGGTTTGGCAAGTTCTACAAGGAGCAGCCGCTCGACCTCATCAGGTGAGTGTCTAGGTGTATGAAAAATAATCTACTTTAGTTTGAATAAGTAACTTGAAATATAGAGATTAGTAAAGATAACACACATACAGTTGTGTTCAAAATTATTCAACCCCCAATGCTGTAAAGGGTTTTAGGGAATTTAGTGTACATTTGTAATTGTATTCAGAATGAAATCCTACAAGGACTTCTTAAAGAACCATATGCAACTAAAATGACATCAATTGGTTTTGTAATACAGTAGTAAATGTTTATTTTGTGAATTCTTCATTGACACAATTATTCAGCCAATTAAAGACTACCACTCTGAAGAACAGAGGTTCATTGAAGTGTTTTCAATCAGGTATTAAAAACACCTGTGGATGTCAGGGAGCAGCAATAAAGCCTAATAAGCACCAATTAGGCAGCTTTAAAATGACTGTGATACTCAGCTCCTTCTAGACATTTACTGGTGTGGTTACAAACATGGTGAAGTCAAGAGAATGGTCCAGGAAGACAAGAGAAGAGGCGATTACTCTTCACAGGAAGGGCAATGGCTATAAGAAGATTCCAAAGATGTTAAACATACCAAGAGACACCATAGGAAGCATCATTGGCAAATTCAAGGCAAAGGGCACTGTTGAAACGCTACCTGGTCGTGGCAGAAAGAAGATGCTGACTTCGACTGCTGTGCGCTACCTGAAGCGTAGAGTGGAGAAAAGTCCCCGTGTGACTGCTGAGGAACTGAGAAAAGATTTGTCAGATGTGGATACTGAAGTTTCTGCTCAGACAATACGGCGCACACTGCGTAATGAAGGCCTCCATGCCAGAACTCCCAAGCGCACCCCCTTGCTGTCTCCAAAGAATAAGAAGAGTCGACTGCAGTATGCCAAAAGTCATGTGGACAAACCACAGAAGTTTTGGGATAGTGTTCTGTGGACTGATGAAACAAAATTAGAACTGTTTGGGCCCATGGATCAACGCTATGTTTGGAGGAGGAAGAACAAGGCCTAGGAAGAAAAGAACACCCTGCCTACTGTGAAGCATGGCGGGGGGTCAATCATGCTTTGGGGCTGTTTTGCTTCTGCAGGTACAGGGAAGCTTCAGCGTCTGCAAGGTACCATGAATTCTCTTCAGTACCAGGAGATATTGGATGACAATGCTGGAACATTTTGGAGTGGCCATCACAGTCACCAGACTTAAATCCGATTGAGAACCTCTGGTGGGACTTAAAGAAAGCAGTTGCAGTGCACAAGCCTAAGAATGTGACTGAACTGGAGGCTTTTGCCCATGACGAATGGGCGAAGATACCCGTAGATCGCTGCAAGACACTTGTGTCAAGCTATGCTTCACGTTTAAAAGCTGTTATAACTGTAAAAGGATGTTGTACTAAGTACTAAGATTCAATGTCACTTGGGGGTTGAATAAAACTGATAATGATGTGAGCACAGAAAAGACATTTGTGGTTATTTCATTATAAATGTTATGTTCTATTTGTCTGACCTACACGTGCCTCTTTGATTTAATTGTAAGCAGGATGACTGAATGATCAAAATCAATGTCAAACTGGCCAAAACAATCAATTTCAGTGGGGGTTGAATAATTTTGAACACAACTGTACGTATAGGCACTATAACACACATACTTATGGGCACTAAAACACATATGTATAGGTACTATACCACACATACAGTATATACAGTATAGGTACTAAAGCACACATACTTATGGGCACTAGAACATACATGTATAGATACTGTAACAAACACATACATACAGGCACTATAGCATACATACATATCAGTACTATGATGCACATATGTATAGACACTATAACACATACTGTATGTATAGACACTATAACACACATACTGTATGTATAGACAGTATAACACACATACTGTATGTATAGACAGTATAACACACATACTGTATGTATAGACAGTATAACACACATACTGTATGTATAGACAGTATAACACACATACTGTATGTATAGACACTATAACACATACTGTATATATAGACACTATAACACACCTAGGTATTGATATTGTAAATTTTTGCCCCTGAAGCACCGATAACTTTGTAGAAGTTCAGCAGAACTCATTCCATGTTAATATAATTCCTCTTCTAGCAGTCTTTCTTTCTATGGCTGAGTGTTCATATCTCTCTGCAGGAAATATTACGGAGAGAAGATCGGCATCTACTTTGCTTGGCTGGGCTTCTATACGGAAATGCTGTTCTTCGCTGCTGTTGTTGGGTTTTTTTGCTTCCTGTACGGCTGGATAACAATGGATACAAGCCTCAGCAGGTGAGATCATTCATCATCCGAAAACAATAGCGGGTCATGATATCTACACTACTACTGATTGATAAAAACACCAAAGGGACAATAAGAGACATAAAAATAAACTTATTTTCTAAATATATTTACTGTATTTTCTGGCATATAAGACTACTTTTGAACCTCAAAAAAATCCCCCAAAAATGGGGGGTCGTCTTATACGCCGAGTATAATATCTCCAAGGTAACCTAAGTATTACCGGTTGATGTAATCTCTCAAGACGCTGGCTGTGTGGTAATCCTGTACCGGAATACCGTATGTACCGTAGCTTCGGCTACATACAGTGTACCGCGCTGAGCCAATCAGGGAGAGCGATGTATTCTATTATTGATTGCAAAGCCTTCTCGGATTGGCGGAGTAACATCAGCCCGCCTCTCTGACTCTGCCAATCCGAGCAGGCTTTGCATTCAATAATAGAATACATCGCTCACTGTTATTGGCTCAGCGTGGTATACTGTATGTAGCGGAAGCTACGGTATAACGGTACAGCCAGCTTCTTGAGATTACATCTACTGGTAATACTTAGGGTACCTTGGAGATATTATGAGAGATTACATGTATTACAGTACTTGGGGTACCTTGGAGATCTATGAGAAATCTGATGTTTTTCAATGGTGTTGCCTTGCTTCGGAAGGGGGGTAGTCTTATACGGCGAGTATAGCCCAAAACCTATGTTTTACCTTGAAAATTAGGGTGTCGTCTTATACGCCCAGTCGTCTTATACGCCGGAAAATACGGTATACAAAACCCCAGTGGCGATCAAATACCAGCAATTGAAAGCTCTATTTGTGTGAGAAAATATATATAAATGTAATTTGTGTGCAGTGTTGCATGACCGCGCAATTACCAGTTAAAGTAGCGCAGTGCTGAATAGCAAAAAATTAGCCTGGTCATAAGGGGGTAAAACCTTCCAGGGATCGAGTGGTTAAGTAGCAGTGGATGATGATCCATCTGGTCTTTGATTGCAGTCAAAGATATCTTAAAGCGGAGTTCCGGGCACAAAAAAAAAATTTCAATGAACATACCCCCGGGACAGTCAGGGCTAGTACATTCCATAATGGCTAGCCTCTGATCTGTCCCGGGTTGCACTTACCTGCAAGAAGAAATACTTACTTATAAAATTTCTTCTCCAGCGCTGCCATCTCAGATGTGGGCAGCTTGAAGCCAGCGCGATCCTCTTCTGTGACCTCTTCCGTCTTCTTCGGTCCCACGATAAACTGCACCGGCCCCGCCGTCACTTCCGGGGCCGCAGCGTCATCCCTGCACAGCTTCTTGTTCACAAGTTAAAACCAGTGTTTTTTCCTAGAAAACTACTTAGAACCCCCAAACATTATATAAATTTTTTTAGCAAAGACTCTGGAGAATAAAATGTCGGTCATTGCAATATTTTTTGTCACGCGGTATTTGCGCAGCGGTCTTTAAAACGCCATTTTTTTGGAAAAATTTAGAAAAATCACATTTCACTGCATTTTAAAAATACTAAACAGTAAAGTTAGCCCATTTTTTGTATATTGTGAAAGATGATGTCATGCCGAGTAAATAGATACCCAACATGTTATGGTTTAAAATTGCGCCCCCCCCGTGGGATGGCGACAAACTACGTTCAATAGAGATCTCAATAGGCAACGCTTTAAATTTATTTAACGGTTACCAGTTTAGAGTGTAGCTCTTTTTTTAAATTATTGCCCACGCTCTGGCGATACCTCACATGTGTGGTTTGAACAGCGATTTCATTCACGGCTCGACTTCCGTATACGTTTTTTTTTGTGCGCGAGGTGACGGGGGCGGCTACATTTTTTATTTTTTCCTATTTATTTTATTATTTTTTTTAACTTTATTACAGGTTTTTTTTAAAAAAAAAAAATCTGATCACTTTTATTGCTGTCACAAGCAATGTAAACATCGCTTGTGACACCAATATGCAGTGAGAGGTACTCTTTATGGAGGGATCGAGGGTCTAAAAGACCCCAAACCCCTCCACTACACTTCCATGTATGCAAAACGCCGAAAACTGTGTTTTTGCATACAGCCGTTTTTTAAATTTGCCGCTTTTTGTAGCACAGTAACCCGGAAGTGACGTCATGGACGCCGCCTCCGTGTTACGTCATCGGAGACCCGATCTAAGCCATTTCCGGCATTGATCGGAACTCCATCCAGCCGGCGGACGTGTTGGCTGGGTGCTCGAGGCTCCCGGTGGGATGGGAGCCCCGAGCAAAGTCACGGAAGGCGGCGGGAGGGGGGGGACGTCCCCTCCCGCTCACCCGGGTAACGATCGAGCGCCTCTTCGGGGACAGGAACCCTTCAGAAAAGTTCTCTAAATATGTATTTTTCTATTCTGCAGATGGTTCTGCTAAGTGGTTTTGGACCTGGACTAAGTAGGCACCATCAGATGGGAGGTCAATCATCCACAGCTTAAGGAGCCCCTATATACCTCTGGAGGAACCTTGGGTTCTACAAATCCCTGATTGAAAATAACTGCTGTTGGAAGTCCTTCTTTCCAGGCAGAAGCCTAGGCAGTAAAGAATCTTCTGAAAAGGTTCTCATAATATTCATCATCTCTCCAAGAGCCTCGGGGATTGGTTGGGTCAACTAAATTTCAATAACTCAATGATTTACCATCCAAATCAAGTGGCATCGCTCCGAGAATTGAGCCTTTTCTCCACTGTGGATAGACTTGGTGCCAACAAAAGAGCCCGTCCCCAATCCTGGTCCCAGGAGCATGATAGAAAGCAAGCCACCCATAGATGACTTGGGAGGGGCAGTTCTTATGGCAGGGACATGCTGTATTCTCTTATAGGCACAGTAAGGTTTTATAGAGTGGTGACGTCATTGGTGCATGACTTGCTTTCTTGGAGTTTGCATGTTCTCCCTGTGCCTGCGTGGGTTTCCTCCGGGTACTCCGGTTTCCTCCCACACTCCAAAGACATGCTGGTAGGTTAATTGAATCCTGTATAAAAATTGGCCCTACTGTGTATGTATGTGAGTTAGGGACCTTAGATTGTAAGCTCCTTGAGGACAGGGACTGATGTGAATGTACAATGTATATGTAAAGCGCTGCGTAAATTGACAGAGCTATATAAGTACCTGAAATAAATAAATAAATATTCTTTCTCACACTGAGAAAGGGACATGATCTGGAGTGTGAATAATGACTGAACCTCCATCCCTAGTATACATGTGAAAAGAGGAACAAAGGTTATGGGACTTTGAGTGAGGTCAGTCATTGGTAAATATCAAAATATAGAATATCGAAATAATGAGTCATTTATTAAATATTTCATAAAGGGTACAATAATTTAAGAATAGACATACGCAAATCAAGGACTAGACATGAAGTATATAAATTCATATAAATATATTTTCATAATAATAAATCAATAAATAAATACATTCATCAATACATTGTGTATATATAAACATGTGGTCAGTCTTCAAATGGTCTATCTTCATATCTTATAGGCTCTACGCGTTTCGTGGCTCTACGTCCACTCATCAGGAGCTAATTAAAACTTGAATCTGTGAATATAGACTAACATTAAAATGCAAGAATTTCAGATATATGTAGGAAATATAACAAATTGCTTCATTGGATAATAATTGGAGCAATTTGTTATATTTCCTACATATATCTGAAATTCTTGCATTTTAATGTTAGTCTACATTCACAGATTCAAGTTTTAATTAGCTCCTGATGAGTGGACGTAGAGCCACGAAACGCATAGAGCCTATAAGATTTGAAGATAGACCATTTAAACAGAGGCGTAACTAGAACCTTCAGGGCCCCGGTGCAAGAAACCATGACCCCTGGCCGGGAGCCCTTCCCTTCAAGCCTGGGGCTCTTCCCACTGATCCTGGGGCCCTTTATTATGGTCCTGCAGCGGGACCCTTTCACAAGTTCTGCAGTGGGCCCCTTTCCTGCCATCTTGGGGCCTCGCCACGGTGGTAGAATGCCAGGGCCCGGTCACACCCACTGATGTCAGTAGTTTTTATTTTTTGATATTTTAATTGTATTATTTTTTATCATTTTATTACAATGTCACTGACTATGACTCTGTCCATTCAGAAAAGGAAGGAGCTGGTAAATTACATATTTACCGACCCCTTCCTGGTTCTCTATTGTGACACATCCCCTGCAGCAGCCGGCAGGAGAGGGGAGGGAGCATAGTGGGGGGGGGGCAGCACAGTGGGGGGAGGGGGACCAGGGGAGCACACAGGGGCCCAGAGACTGCAGAACACAAGGGAACTGGATAGGAGGAGTGACGGGGACAGCATACAGAGGAACCAATCTCCTCCATTTTCCTCCTGCAGCTACAGGAGGAAAAAGGAGGACAGTGATTTCTCTACATGCTGCCCCCCGCCGCCTCCCTATCCAGGTGTACAGGGAAGCTGCACAGGCCCCCTGGAGCATGGGGCCCGGTTGCAATTGCAACACCTGCAACCCCTGTAGTTACGCCTCTGCATTTAAAGACTGACCACATGTTGTTTATATATATATACAATTTATTGACAAATTTATTTATTTATTATTATGAAAATATATTTATATGAATATATATACTTCATGTCTAGTCCTTGATTTGCGTATGTCTATTCTTATATTATTGTACCCTTTATAAAATATCTAATAAATGACTCATTATTTCGATATTCTATGTTTTGATATTTACCAATGACTGACCTCACTCAAAGTCCCATAACCTTTGTTCCTCTTTTCACATTCTTTCTCTCACTGTTCACTGGAGCTTCCCCAACAGTGACAGGCAGAAGCAATCAACACATTTATTTTAGGAAAACCAGCAGAGTCCAGAAAAATGTAAGCAGAGCTCAGGCTGATTACAGCCTTGCTGAAAGACACAAAACGTAGTTATGGACACTTCAGCTTTGGTGAAGGTCCTTACAAAGTTAATGCTCTTCCTTTGACAGTTTGAGTCACAAACACTGGGCAAGCATGCAGATCAGAGTGCTGACTTCACTGGAAACATGCTTGTTCCAGATCAGACTCATTGTACTGAAGATGGTAACGGGCTGCTGAGCTGTAATGTCAGTTATTGTACAGAATAATACAGGAAAGTGAAGAAAACTCGGGTGTTAAAGTGCTGATTGACTGATGGCCATCTACTATTCATTGTTTTGTCTGCAGTAAAGAAATTTGTGATAAAAACATTGGTGGTCAGATCATCATGTGTCCCCTGTGTGACCAACGCTGTGAATTCTGGAGATTAAACTCCACCTGTGACCCTTCCCAGGTATGTGTGGCTCCACCCACCTCCACCAATCACATTATACCCAATGCCATTAATCAACTCTAATCAATGTTTTCTTTCCACCCAGTACGCCCACCTGTTTGATAATGTGGCCACTCTGTTCTTTGCAATATTCATGGGGATATGGGGTAAGAACCAGAAAGATTACCTTTATTGTACACATTTGGGGCCCAAGAACAATGACACACTGACACTTGGGGGCCCCAGAACAATGACACACTGACACTTGGGGGCCCCAGAACAATGACACACTGACACTTGGGGGCCCCAGAACAATGACACACTAACGCTTGGGGATCCAGAACAAGAACACACTTACACTTGGGGGTCCCAGAACAATGACACACTGACACTTGAGGGTCCTAGAACAATGACACACTGACACTTGGGGGCCCCATAACAATGACACACTGACACTTGGGGGCCCCAGAACAATGACACACTGACACTTGAGATCCCAGAACAATGGCACACTGACACTTGGGGGCCCCAGAACAATGACACACTGACACTTGAGATCCCAGAACAATGGCACACTGACACTTGGGGGCCCCAGAACAATGACACACTGACACTTGGGGGCCCCAGAACAATGACACACTAACGCTTGGGGATCCAGAACAAGAACACACTTACACTTGGGGGTCCCAGAACAATGACACACTGACACTTGAGGGTCCTAGAACAATGACACACTGACATTTGGGGGCCCCATAACAATGACACACTGACACTTGAGATCCCAGAACAATGGCACACTGACACTTGGGGGCCCCAGAACAATAACACACTGACACTTGGGGATCCAGAACAAGAACACACTGACACTTGGGGTCCCAGAACAATGACACACTGACACTTGGGGGTCCACAACAATGACACACTGACACTTGAGATCCCAGAACAATGATACACTGACACTTGGGGGCCCCAGAACAATGACACACTGACACTTGGGG
>NC_138777.1:8316095-8433595 GCF_965119305.1 Pelophylax lessonae | reverse complement strand
TGTCACGGTGCATTCAGCTCGGGTGCTGAGTGCTTTTTGGGCCTTCCGTCATCCAGCATCAATATCGCAAGTTTGCAAGGCGGCCACTTGGTCATCGGTGTATACCTTCACAAAATTCTATAAAGTAGATCTTTTTTCCACAAAGTTTTGCAGGCTGCCGTTTAAGAGGGGCTGTTCCCTCTTGAGGGGGGGTTTTTCTTTAACCACTTGCTGACCGCCGCACGACTATTTACGGCGGCAGTCAGCCCCTCACAGGCAAAGTGACGTAGGTCTATGTCACCAGCCTGTGAGGCTCTAGGGAGCGAGCGCGCGCCGCTGGAGGCGCGCTCCCGCTCGCTTACAGACCCCCCACGCGTGTGCCCGGCGGACACGATGCCTGCCGCTCACTCGCAATCGTCCGGTACAGCGGGAGAAAGGCAGGCGGCTGATGTAAACAAGCCGTCTGTCATTCTCCCCTGTGTAAGAATGCAGATCATACGGTTCTACTATGTAGGACTGTTGATCTCTGTTCTTACACCTCAAGCCACAGCCAATCACAGTTAGAATCACGCCCCTAGGGACACACTTAACCCCTCCTTCTCTAATTAAGTTAACCCCGTCCCTGCCAGTGTCATTTTGCAGTAACAGTGCATATGTATAGCACTGATTACTGTAGTAATGTCACTGGTAACCCCAAAAGTGTCAAAAATGTCAGTCAAGGGTCCGATCTGTCTGCCCCAATGTCGCAGTCCCGCAAAAAAAAAAAATCGCAGATCGCCGCCATTACAACAAAAATGACAAAAATCTTTCCCTTAGTTAGTAAACGCAATAACTTTTGCGCAAACCAATCAAAATACACTTATTGTGATTTTTTTTTACCAAACATATGTAGCAGAAAACAAATTTGCCAAAAATGTTAAAGTTTGATTTTTACATTTTTTTGGGGGGGAATTTCATATAAAAAAATGTGAAAAATATTGTTATTTTTCCAAAATTGTCGCTCTTTTTTTGTTTATAGCGCAAAAAGTAAAAATCGCACAGGTGATCAAATACCACCAAAGAAAGCTCTGTTTGTGGGAAAAAAAGGACGTCAAATTCGTTTAGGTACAGCGTCGCACGACAGCGCAATTGTCCGTTAAAGTCACGCAGCGATGAATCGCAAAATAGGCCCTGGTCAGGAAGGGGGTAAAATCTTCCGGGGCTTAAGTGGTTAAATCTTTTTTTAGACTTTTTTTTTTTTTTTTAGATGGGGCTCCTGTGACCCACTTAAGGTTCCTGTGTCCTGGTTAAGGGCTCTTATGTTTAGCCCTGGGTTATTTTCTCCACCCTTCATTTTCCTTTTCGGACTGCTTTTGGACATCCCACTAGTTATGATTTATGGAGCACTGTGTCTATCAATGAACGAAAGAGAAAATGCGATTTTTGTACTTACTGTAAAATCCATTTCTCTGAGTTCATCGACGGACACAGCACCCACCCCTCTATGAAGTTCTGATACTTCTAATACTGCTTGCTACTAAACTGGTTACCTAGAGCAGAGAGGGGGGTTATATACCAAGCTGAGGACGGCCCATGGTGTTTTTTGTTCTGCCTAGTCCTACTCCTGGAGGAGACAATATAACCCAGTAGCTATAATTGTTGGAGCGCTGTGTCCATCGATGAACTCAGAGAAATGAATTTTATGTTCAGTACAAATATCCCATTGTTTACACCTAGCAATAGTAATACATATGATGATAATATAATTAGTATACTGTATATAATAAAATTTATAGTAATATATTTAGTAGATATAATTATTTGTTTGTAGTTATTTGATATTTGTGAATGGGGGAGGTTGGCCAAGCAGTGTAATCAGTTCTTGCATTTTACTGCAAGGACCATTTTAAGAAGAATTCCAGGTTTGAATATTGTATAAAAAAAAAAAGCTGCGCTGAGTGAAAACATACAAATGACAGTATACAGTGACCTTAATCCATAAAATGAGTGCAAATAATATATATATATATAATGTAAGCTGGGGAACAGGTAGCAGGTGCAAAGCTCCCTGGGATGAGCAGTCTTTCAGGCACAGATACCAAATCCAGTGAGGGAGTGACAAACATTGCGGTGTTTATTGGTGCTATATACAAGTTTATAAACAGGTGCTGTACAGTGCTTTAAGGAAAACAAGCAGGAATAATAATAATAAACAAAAGCCTAGCCGTGTCCCGGCGCTTACTACACACAATGCAGTCCCTAACTAACACAGACTGAGCAAGCCTACAGCTTGTTAGCTTCCAAAGACACACACTGACAGTGTTACCAACCTTCTGCTCTCCTAGACAAACGTCGTCTAATTTCCCAGGCTGAGAGAGCCCTGCTGTTTGTCTCAGGTTAGTTTAAATTGGCCTGGTGAAGAGGACCAAGATCCGAACTGGATCATGGATCAGAGATCCCTAAAGGTATACGAGAGATGCCTGGGTGATGTATAAACCCCGAACAGGACTTTTCCTGTCTCTCTTTGGGACGCTCTGCTACAATATATATATATATATATATATATATATATATATATATATGAAAAAATAAATGGATATTGTGAAACTAATATAAAAAGTACAATAAATCCCAATCCGTGAAGAAAAGAATATGGTGTCACCACGATGTGCTGTATCCACCACCAGTAAGACTGAATTCCTTACCAGATATATGGTAAATCAAGACCGTAATATGAAAACAGGGTGACCAATCGAGAAGACATCCAGAAATAATCCTGTTGACCTCAGATCAGGATGCTGAACAGCGCAGATGTAGGTGTACAGATGCACAGATAATGGCCAATAAACTTCAATGGACACCCAGAGAACCGCCTTCAGAGGCTCCCAAATATCGCCACCATAAAAAATAAATGCAATAGCTCCATAGCGTAAAACCATAAGATTTATTGAAGATAAAAAGAAATGCACTTACACAAATGCAGAGTAAAAGTCATCCCTGGTACACAGGGATGACGTCAGCACGCCGCGACCCGACGTACGTTTCGTCAGAAATGACGCTTTCACCTTGAATTTGCGCTGTTCAGCATCCTGATCTGAGGTCAACAGGATTATTTCTGGATGTCTTCTCGATTGGTCACCCTGTTCTCATATTACGGGCTTGATTTACCATATATGTGGTAAGGAATTCAGTCTTACTGGTGGTGGATACAGCACATCGTGGTGACACCATATTCTTTTTCTTCACGGATTGGGATTTATTGGACTTTTTATATTAGTTTCACAATATCCATTTATTTTTTCATAGATATATATATATATATATATATATATAGATAGATATATATTTATTTGTTTTTGGTGATATCACACTGGAAGTTGCAGCTATTTATTATTTTTTCACTGAAGCGCGGTTATATCTTCAGGTTTTATATTGTATATATAGTTACACTGTTGCAGCTTGGACCAATATAACTATGTACAGTATATACCATACCCTGTGGGATCCCTCTAGTGTCTAGAAGCTGGAAATCTCTGCGCAGACACCGCTACTACAATGATCTCCACTAGCTTCTGGGCCCTATGCTGCATTGTGAAGGTCTAGTCAGCCCCTTGGTACATGCACAATTCAGATAATGCTTTGCATTTACTGAGTGACTGCAAAGAGTTCTTGGATTGGATGAGATAAAGGGGTGGAGCATTGACACCATGCTCTCTATGTCGTCCATTTAGAGGACACTTTGCATTCATTAAGAAAATACAAAACATTCTCTGAATGGCACCCATGCCAAGTGGCCAACCTTCTGTGTTCACAATGCATCAGACCAGCCACTCACCATGGGGCCCAGAAGCTAGTGGGGAACACTGGAGTAGTGGTTTTGTAGGGGTGTATTAGCAGTGAAATTGTGGTCTAGTAGTTGGTGGTGTAGTAGCGGCCTAGTAGCAGTGTAGAAGCAATGTAGTAGGGGTGTAGTATTGGTACAGTAGTAGTATAGTATTGGTGGTACAGTAGTGGTGTAGTATTGGTGGTACAGTAGTAGTGTAGTATTGGTGGTACAGTAGTGGTGTAGTATTGGTGGTACAGTAGTGGTGTAGTATTGGGGGTACAGTAGTGGTGTAGTATTGGTGGTACAGTAGTAGTGTAGTATTGGTGGTACAGTAGTGGTGTAGTATTGGTGGTACAGTAGTAGTGTAGTATTGGTGGTACAGTAGTGGTGTAGTATTGGTGGTACAGTAGTGGTGTAGTATTGGTACAGTAGTGGTGTAGTATTGGTGGTACAGTAGTGGTGTAGTATTGGTACAGTAGTAGTGTAGTATTGGTGGTACAGTAGTAGTGTAGTATTGGTGGTACAGTAGTGGTGTAGTATTGGTGGTACAGTAGTGGTGTAGTATTGGGGGTACAGTAGTGGTGTAGTATTGGGGGTACAGTAGCGGTGTAGTACAGTAGTGGTGTAGTATTGGGGGTACAGTAGTGGTGTAGTATTGGTGGTACAGTAGTAGTGTAGTATTGGTGGTACAGTAGTGGTGTAGTATTGGTGGTACAGTAGTAGTGTAGTATTGGTGGTACAGTAGTGGTGTAGTATTGGTGGTACAGTAGTAGTGTAGTATTGGTGGTACAGTAGTGGTGTAGTATTGGTGGTACAGTAGTGGTGTAGTATTGGTGGTACAGTAGTAGTGTAGTATTGGTGGTACAATAGTGGTGTAGTATTGGTGGTACAGTAGTGGTGTAGTATTGGTACAGTAGTAGTGTAGTATTGGTGGTACAGTAGTGGTGTAGTATTGGTACAGTAGTAGTGTAGTATTGGTGGTACAGTAGTGGTGTAGTATTAGTGGTACAGTAGTGGTGTAGTAGCAGCGGTATAATAGTGGTGTACTGGTGGTATAGTAGTCAGGTCTACTACAGTGATTTCCAGCTTCTAGAGGCATCCCACAGGTATGGTATATATATACATACATACATGGTCCAAGCTGAAACATTGTAACTATATAACAATATCCATACTTGGAATTCTTCTTTAAGCTGCACATAGAACCCAGCAGTGAGACATTGGCTGCAGCTGGTGGAGATTGGAAATGCCATGCAATGGTTCACCAGAGGAGTCAGGAGGAGGGGGAGAGCCCGTTGGGTAGTTTGAATCTTCTAGCACACACCCAGGACTGAAATATAAGTTTAGGCCGACTGATGTATGTATTTTTTTCTGTTGATCCAAACTCCTAAAAGCTGTAAATAAAATGTTTGTAAAGCATTGACCGTGTCCGTAACATCTCTGATCTTGGCACAGCGGGGGCGGCCATATTGTATATATGATTTACCCCATTCTGGTGGTGCCTTTGGGGCAGCAAACAACAAAACAGAACACACGGATCGGCTTTAAATATAGAAATAAATCTATATCTGCAGATTCTAAATTTGCAGCTTCAACTTCCAGCATCCTGACAACTTATTGTCCCTGTCTGTGTCAGGATGATGTCCAGCAATTAAATGAAGCAGAGACATTTGGCATCCCCGGCATCTCTGGAACGTCAGATGATGGATCTGTAAAATGCACAAAATATTTTTGTAACAATTATAAATGTCTTCATATATTTACAATGTATCAAACGTGTAGAGCAGCACAGGACTGCCCAAAAATGAAAACTCGCCCACGTGTTGCTGACTCCGCAAAGCATGTTCAACCTAAAAGAAGAATTCCAGGTATGGATATTTCTATATAATTACAATGTTCCAGCTTGGATCAGTGTAACTATGAATAAACCATACCTGTGGGATCCCTCCTGAAGCTGGAAATCACTGTAATAATCACCTCTACTACTCAGCTACTACAGTGATCTCCACTAGCTTCCAGGTCTCATGCCTGCTGCATTGTGAACACAGGAGGGTGGCCTCTGGGCATGGGCACCATTCAGAGAATGCTTTGTATTTTCCTAATAAATGCAAAGCGTTCTCTGATTGGACAAAGTGGAGCTCTGATGTCATGTTCTCCACTTCATCCAATCAGAAAATGCTTTGCATGTACTATGAAAAAGCAAGGCATTCTTTGAATGGCGCCCACGCCAAATGGTCAACCTCTTGAATTTAGAATGCAGTGGGGCAGCTGCTCAGCAAAGGACCCAGAAGCTATTGGAGATCCCTGTAGTAGTGGTGTAGTAGTAGCAGTGTCTACTACAGGGATTTCCAGCTTCTAGAGGGATTCCACAGGTATGGTATATACAGTGCCTTGAAAAAGTATTCATACCCCTGGAATTTTCCATGTTTTCTCATGTTACAACGAAAAACGTAAATGTATTTTAGTGGGATTTTATGTGATAGACCGACACAAAGTGGCACATAATTGTGAAGTGGAAGGAAAATGATAAATGGTTTTCAACATTTTTTACAAATAAATATGTGAAAAGTGTGGCGTGCATTTGTATTCACTTTACCTTTCTACCTACTTCCTACTCCCTTTACTCTGATACCCCTAACTAAAATCTAGTGGCACCAATTGCCTTGAGAAGTCACCTAATTATTATATAGTGTGTGTGTAATTTAATCTCAGTATAAATACAGCTGTTCTGTGAAGCCCTCAGAGGTTTGGTAGATAATCTTAGTGAACAAACAGCACCATGAAGGCCAAGGAACACAGCAGACAGTTCAGGGATAAAGTTGTGGAGATGTGTAAAGCAGGGTTAGGTTATAAAAAATATCCCAAGCTTTGACCATCTCACGGAGCGCGGTTCAATCCATCAATCCACTGCAACCCTACCAAGACATGGCCGTCCACCTAAACTGACCGGCCGGGCAACCCTACCAAGACATGGCCGTCCACCTAAACTGACCGGCCGGGCAAGGAGAGCATTCATCAGAGAAGCAGCCAAGAGGCCCATGGGAACTCTGGAGGAGCTGCAGAGATCCACAGCTCAGGTGGGAGAATCTGTCCACAGGACAACTATTAGTCGTGTGCTCCACAAATCTCCCCTTTATGGAAGAGTGGCAAGAAGAATGCCATTGGTTAAAGAAAGTGAAGCCATGTGGGGGACACAGCAAACTTGTGGAAGAAGGAGCTCTGCTCAGAGGAGACCAAAGTTTAACTTATTGGCCTAAAAGCAAAACTTTATATGTTGCGGAAAACTAACACTGCACATCACCCTGAACACACCATCCCCACTGTGAAACATGGTGGTGGCAGCATCATGTTGTGGGGATGCTTTTCTTCAGCGGGGACAGGGAAGCTGGTCAGAGTTGATGGGAGGATGGATGGAGCCAAATACAGGGCAATCTTAGAAGAAAACCTGTTAGGGCCCTTTCACACGGGCGCTCCGTATGTCCGCAAATCATCCTATTTTTTTGCGGATGATTTGCGGACATAATGTAAGTCTATGGCATTGCGGATGTCAGCGGAATACCATCCGCTGACATCCGATTTTCCTCCTGTCAGTTCTGTTCCGTTTTTTGGAACAGAAAAAATCCTATTTTTGTTCCGTTCAAAAAACGGAAAGGAAGGAAAATCGGATGTCAGCGGTGTCATCCGCTGACATCCGCAATCCCCCATAGACTTACATTAGGTCCGCATATCATCCGCAAACGGATGGGATGATATGCGGACCTACGGAGCGGATGACAGAAATGTCATCCGCTCCGTGAAAAAAAAAAAAAAAAGTCCCGCAGCGGACCTTTCACACGGAAAGCCCGTGTGAAAGAGCCCTTAGAGTCTGCAAAAGGCTTGAGACTGGGGCGGAGGTTCACCTTCCAGCAGGACAACGAACTGAAACATCCAGCCAGAGGTACAATGGAATGGTTTACATCAAAGCATATTCATGTGTTAGAATGGCCCAGTCACAGTCCAGACCTAAATCACATTGAGAATCTGTGGCAGGACTTGAAAATTGCTGTTCACAGACGCTCAACATCCAATCTGACAGAGCTTGAGATATTCTGCAAAGAAGAATGGGCAAAAATGTCCTCTCTAGATGTGCAAAGCTGGTAGAGACATCCCCAAAAAGACTTGCAGCTGTAATTGCAGGGAAAGGCGGTTCTACAAAGTACTGACTCCGGGGGGTGAATACAAACGCAGCCACACTTTTCACAGATTTTTTTGTATAATTTATCATTTTCCTTCCACTTCACAATTATGGTCACTTTGTGTCGGTCTATCATATAAAATCCCAATAAAACACATTTACGTTTTTGGTTGTAACCTGACAAAATGTGGAAAATTTCAAGGGGTGTGAATACTTTTTCAAGGCACTGTATATAGTTGGTCCAAGTTGGAACAATGTAACTCAGTAAAATATCCATACCTGGAATTGTTATTTTAATGTTAATGGAGATGAATGTTCTACAATATGGACACAAGCCCCCATTGTGTACAGATCCCAGGTGCTGTTGAATGGTGTCATCCATGGTACAAGTAACGTATTTTGCTTTGTTCTTTGTCCCACGGTCCCTCTCTCTGATGTGCTGTTCTGGTTTGTTACACATTCAGCCTTTCTACATTTGTAGGAACTTGAACTGGTATTAAAGCGAAGTCCTGCCAATATCTGTGGCAAAATCATGCTGTGCTGGACGGCCATTCTCTTCTGGGTAAGAGGAGCCCCTGAAAGCTCAGCCAACTCTGCCGCCCAATGACTAACCAGATTAACGTTTTCTGTTGATTTTCGCTACGGAAGCTACAAGAAGAGGGTGGCGGCACTGGTATTCATGTCCTGCGGGTGTGTAAAAGGGTAAAAAGCACTCTGATGGCCATCTTGTTACATCGCTAAAGAGATGTCAAATTTGCATTGCATTGTGGGATCAAGTATGTGCATGGGAAGGGGGGGGGGCTATATTTCCCAAAAATAATTGTAATAAAAAAGGATGTATACATTTCACTCCAACTTTTTTTTTTTTTTGTCTTGAGAATTTGTGATCCTTCGAAAAACAATAATTATAATATGTGTGTGTGTGTATATATATATATCTATATATATATATATATATAGATATATATATATATATATATAATTTTATATATTTATATATATATATATATATATATATATATATATATATATATATATATATATATATCTTTTTTATATATATATATATATATATATATATATATATATATATATATATATATATATATATATATATATATATATATATATATATATTTATATCTTTATATTTATATATATATATATATATATAAATATATATATATATATATATAAATTTATATCTTTATATAATTGTATATCTTTTTATATATATATAATTTTATATATTTATATATATATATATATATATATATATATATATATACTTTTATATATGTGTATATTTTATATATATAATTTTATATATTTATATATGCTTATATTTTATATATATATATATATATATATATATATATATAAAATATAATTTTATATATTTATATATGTGTACATTATATATATATATATATATATATATATATATATATATATATATATATATATATATATATATATATATATATATGTAATATTATTATATATATATATATATATATATATATATATATATATATATTTTTTTTTTTTTTTTTAATATACATAAAAGTCCTAAGATGCCTTTGTAGTCTGGGTATTAGGTCCCATAGTTAAACCCCCATATCATAGTTTGGGAATCTATAAGCTAAAAAAAAAAAAAATTTTGTGTCCATTATCAGCAATTTGCTGTATACAAAATATAAATTAATCAGAATAGATCAAACCTGCTATATGCTGCAGCTATGAACACATACATAGGGGGTCTATTTATAAAACATTTTTTGCAGGAAGCATTTGTGCAAGCTGAACTAAATGTCACCATCATTTTTGTAAGAGGTTCATTCTTGTATCATCAGCTCATTCTAGTGGCCAAAGTGCGTTATAGTTTTCTCAACGAGCTATTTCAGAAATCTATACTGCGTTTGTCCACTAGGTGGAGTTGAAGATACAGGCAATTATCACCTACAAAAATGATGGCATTTTCATTCAGCTTGCACAAATGCTTTCGACGTTCGCGCAACAAATGTTTTATAAATAGAGTGAAAAGAGTGAGAAATTAAATTTTGTTGCTGATCTTGTTTGGCATGATAAAGCACTGATAGTTCTTGAAGTTTACAAGAAAATTCATGAAAACGAGACTAAATCATCCCTAAACGAATTGAACATTCAAGGATTAGTCTAATCTAGTGGAGTCTGGTCACCTCCAGCTTTAAACCAGAGCAGAAGTAACAAGGTTAGAAATTAAAGGAGAGGCAGTTTAACCTTAAGCTCCGTAAGGGGTTCTTCACTGTCAGGGCGGTGAGAATGTGGAACTCTCTTCCACAATTGGTGGTAGGTGCGGAGAGTATGGCTACTTTAACCACTTTACCACCGGAGGATTTTGCTGTCTTATGTCTGGGCCACTTTTTGCGATTCGGCACTGTGCGACTTTAACTGACAATTGCGCGGTCATGCAACGCCGTAACCAAACGAAAAAAAGTAAAAATCTAATTTTTTTACCATTTTAGACCAATTTGTTTTCTGCTACATATTTTTGGTAAAAAAAAAATCGCAATAAGTGTATTTTGATTGGTTTGCGCAAAAGTTATTTCGTTTACTAACTAAGGGAAAGATTTCTGTCGTTTTTGGTGGGGGTTTTTTTAACGAGTAATGGCGGCGATCTGCAATTTTTTTTTTTTGCGGGACTGTGACATTGCGGCGGACAGATCGGACCCCTGACTGACATTTTTGACACTTTTGGGGGGGGGGCAGTGACATTACTGCAGTAATCAGTGCTATATATATATGCACTGTTACTGTAAAAATGACACTGGCAGGGAAGGGGTTAATTTTATTGGAGAGGGAGGGGTTAATGTATGCCTGGTGCTTACTGACATGTGTGGGGGGAGGTGACTGAGTGACACAGGGACAGATCGCATGTTCAGCTATGCTGAACACTCCGATCTGTGACTCCCTGTCACTTAGGAGATCCGCCCACTCTGTTTACACAAGCGGGCGGATCTCCACACTCGATTCCCCGATGATCGGGGAAGAGTGGCGGCGATCGCCGCCGCTCCTCCCCTGGCCCGACTCCTGCTGTGACTGAATACAGCGGGAGCGAGCCTCCGGCGGCGCATGCGCGCCGCCGAGGAAGGGGAGTGTCTGGCGACGTAGGTCTACGTCGTCAGACCTACAAGAGCCACTCTGCCGCAGTAGAGCTCTAGTGAGCAGCGGTAAAGTGGTTAAAAGACTCTTGGATGTGCATCTCACAGATCACAACATTCAGGGTTATGGGAAATGATCAGGCCACTGACACACACACCGTAGAGGTTGAACTGGATGGACTGTTGTCTTTATTCAACCTTAACTACTATGTAACTCTGTTATTCATCACCATAACCTTTTTTTGCTCACCTTTGGGTGGTCCCCCTCCACGCATATCATTCTCCATTATGGGAAGAGTCCGGTGTAGAGAGAAGGACATTCTAGTAATGGCAGACCTGGAAAGTTGCATGCAGAGGGCTTGGAAGTTCTCAGGAGGCAAACATTTTAGGTGGACTCAGTCTTTAAGTCTAAAAAGGGCAAAACCTTAAAAATTAAAAGGAACAATCAAATCTGCAGCATGACGCAACTTTGAGCCCAAAGTAACATAAAGAAATGTAAATAAATTGTAAATATTTGACAACCGTTCAGATATTGCTGAAGGACCATAGTGTCTGACTGGGGATTTCCATGGGGGAGTTCTCCAGGTTGGGGTTCACCATTTGTCTTCGAGCCGATTAGGCTCCACGCACAGTAACAAGATGGCTTCTGTCCTGCTTTTACCTTCACACAGTTTCAGCCTTATATGTTCTTACGTTCTCTCCTCTGTGGTGTGGTCTTTACTCCATGGTGAACTGTGGCCTTGCTTGCTTGACTATTTCAGGAAATGGAGCCTTTTTTGCCTTTGACTAGCAAGGCAGCACGGTTCTGCTTCTCAGGAACCACGGTGCTATTTTGGGTGAGCCCATTTTATTTATCTCTAATACTTCCTTAACATCTGTTTGTGGTGTTTCCGTGTTTTCTGTCCTCTCCGCTCTTATGTGCTTTTCTATAAATTTTGTTCTCAGACCATGGGTCAGTTGTGGTTTCCTTTAAACGAGTGCAAATTGATCGATCGTGTCCGGTTGTGCAGACTTGGACGTTCACAGGCAAATGTAACCGCTTGGAATGTCCTCAAATTGGGGACAGGATAATAGGGTTTGGTGATCCACCATGACCACATACACGTTCAGTCCATAAACAATACACTTAGGCTTACTTCTATGGCCAGGGTAAATCAGCCTCTGAAGATGAAAATTAACTCGTATTAATTATCGGATTGCAAAAGCATAACTAGAACCAGGGGCGGCCCATCCATTGGGGGCGTAGGGGTGCTGCCCCCCCAACCATGCGTACGTTCCCCTAATCTACATGCAGGGCGATGGACGCATGGATTCCAATAGGGGATTTTTTTTTTTTAAGCATGTGATAAGAGCCAGAGGCTCTGATAGGCTTCAAAAAAGGGTGGGCTCGGGGCGCAGAGCACCGCGCCCTGAGCCCACCCAGTTGTATTACAATAGCGAATAAATATTTACTATTATCACACTGACTCTCCTCCCAGCCAATCGGGAAGAGGGTTGTTAGACCCCTTTCCCGATTGGCCAAAAGGAGAAGCGATCTTACTGGCCAGTGGCCAGGAAGAGGCAGAAAACACACGGCTGGAGGAGAAGGACAGCGGCTCAGCCATCCAGCACTCCTCGGCTCAGACAGGAGGAAGGAGGAGGTAAGGAGGCAGACCATTGGGGGGAGGGGGGGGATGTGTCGCCTGCCAACTGACTGACTGACCAACCCGGGGGGGGGGGTGCGCATTGGTTTGCCCCCCCCCCCCCGAATTACCGAGCACCAGCCGCCACTGACTAGAACCTTCAGGACCCCAGTGCAAGAAACCATGAGGTGCCCCCGGACCCCTGGCCAGGGTTCTTCCCTCCAAGCTCGTGGCGGAACACCATGACCCAGTCGGAAGTAAAGCCTTTGTGACCCTAGTAGATCCATCACTGGTAATAGTAGTTATTTTAATATATATATATATATATATATATATATATATATATATATTTTTTTTTTTTTTTATTATTTTTTTTTTACAATTATTATTTTTTCCAATTTTTTTTTAGGAGCTCCATTGGGGAGATTTGGTGAGATATCAGGGGTCTAAACAGACCTCTGATATTCCACTTTTGAGACTGAGAAAGGAGATTGAGGACAATCTCCTTCTCTGCAGCCTCAGCTACACAGAATGAATGGACAGGAATACCTCTGTACAGAGCTTCCTGTTCATTCACAAACTCCAGCATAGTAAGGCCTGATTCACACCTAGGCATTTTTAGTGCTTTTAGCATTTTACAGATCCGCACTACAGAACGTGTTCCATAGAAAACCATGTTAAATGGACTGAAGTGCATTTCTGCAAAATGCAAAAACCACTAAAAATGCATAGGTGTGAATCGGGCCTAACAACAGTTTACTATGCTTCAGTTATGAATGGGACAGAGTCAGTGATCAGTACCAATCCCTTACTCTGTCTATTCAGACCTTTTTTACCTGCCCCTTCCCCACTCTCCATCCTGACACATCTCTGCAACAGCCGAGTGGAGGGGGAACCCAGCAGAGCTGTGAGGGACAAGGCGGGGGGGGTTAGTGCAGGAGACAGCACAGGAGCCTGGGGGCAGCAGAAAGAAGCAGGATAGAAGGGGCGGCATAGAGAAGGACCGAATGCCCGCTTCTCTGTTATTCCCTTTCTCAGGCATTCTGTGGCTGCAGGAGGAACATGGAGAGGAATTGCTTCCTGTATATGCCGCCCCTGCCATCCCACCTATCCAGGTATGCAGGGTTCGCATGGGCCTCCTGAGGGATGGGGCCGGGTCACAACTGTGACCCCAATACTTTTGCCCCTGTCACATTGTCTACAGTTGCATAATTGGAGTACTCCAGCTGATTTTTCAATTTTGAATGGAACACATTAGGGTTTAATCTTCACTTTCCTTACAGTTCTCAAGGACCCCTTTTATGGTGGGATGTAGGCCAGCCTCGGAAACCTAGAGCAGTTCTCAAGGACCGTTTTTTCTGGTGGGATGTAGGCCAGCCTCGGAAAACTAGAGCAGTTCTCAAGGACCCCTTTTCTGGTGGGAAGTAGGCCAGCCTCGGAAACCTAGAGCAGTTCTCAAGGGCAGTTTTTCTGGTGGGATGTAGGCCAGCCTCGGAAACCTAGAGCAGTTCTCAAGGACCCCTTTTCTGGTGGGATGTAGGCCAGCCTCGGAAACCTAGTACCTTTCAACCTTGGAAACCCAGTGCATAGATGCAGACACAAGTTAGCAATTTGCTCATTATAAGCCTCAGTACCGCTTGGGACCTTTTCTAATCTGGTTCTCAAATCACACAAGACCTTTCTAAGTGCAAGTAGTTTTCTTTTAAAGAGTGATTTAGAAGATGTCTTCTCTCCAAGACCCTACAGAAGCCTTTGTCAACCATGGTTCCATGGAACCCTAGGGTTCTTTCTGAGGTTGCTGAGGTTCCTTGAGTAATTACCAGTAGTGAGTTGGTTTCCCCCCTACACTGGCCACCAAGCCTAGGGGGCAATTTTCCACTGACCACTAATAGAAGCAAGTTAGACGCTAATTAGAAGCCTCAGAACCCGCAGAACATTTTCTAATCTGATCTTCAAACCACACAAGACCCTTCTAAGTCCAAGTAGTTTTCTTCTTAACCGTGAACGAGAAGATGTCCTGTCTCCAAGATCATACAGCATCCTTCATCAAACCCTAAGGTTCTTTCCGAGGCTGCTGAGGTTTCTTGAGCAATTATCAATGGTGAGTTGATTTACCCCCTACACTGCCCACCAAGCCTAGGGGGCAATTTTCCACTGACCACTAATAGAAGCAAGTCAGCAACTCATTAGAAGCCTCAGAACTGCTCGGAACATTTTCTAATCTGATCTTCAAACCACACAAGACCCTTCTAAGTGCAAGTAGTTTTCTTCTAAACCGTGAACGAGAAGATGTCCTGTCTCCAAGACCATACAGCATCCTTCGTCAAACCCTAGGGTTCTTTCCGAGGCTGCTGAGGTTCCTTGAGCAATCACCAGTGGTGGGTTGGTTTCCCCCTACACTGGCCACCAATCCTAGGGGGAAATTTTCCTCTGACAACCAATATTAGGGGTCTCTAGTACAATGACCACTATTGTTAGGGTATACCACAATTTTTACTGTTTTTCTTACTTGATTATTTAAAGCTACTTCTGGAATTGACGAATCATGCTAATTAAAATATCTTGAGTTGTAGGTATAATAAATCTTAGCAGGTGGTTCCAGAGACCTAAAAATTATTTTAAGGGTTCCTCCAGGGAAGCCTTTCCCACCCTTTTTACCCCGGGAACCCTTGCTAAAACAAATTCATTGGAAGCGAGTAGGAAGAACGTCCCTTACATTGATGGCCAGTGGAAAGAATCCTCCCCTTACAATGGTGACTAGAATGCAACTCTTTACAGCTAATAAGAGCATTGGTGTCTGAAGCTATTTCTGCCGTTGACTCAGGAACTATGAAGGCACCCTTCAATGGGCTGTCAATTCGCCACAACTCAAGGAACCCCTAGCAACTTCTGGAGGAACCCTAGGCTTCCACAGAACCCTGGTTGAGAGTGGCTTCTCCAGGGTAATAGGGTTGAGGAAGACTGTACTACTGAGATGTTAAGATTTCAACTAGCGTAAGGAGGGAAAACAATAGAGTTTTATGAAACCTTTTGGATCTGTGTTGGTCATATATTTCTGGAAGGGTCTTCACTCAGATGGTGCCTTTGGGGGTTATGGTTTGCTCTGAAAGTCCAGGTCTGCTGTACCCCGAACATTCATAGTGGGGGCCAAAATGGGAACCACTTGTCCCACTCCTGTATCAGCACAACATAGTAAATAATGTCTGCATATGGTGGACTTTCTGTCTCGTTTAACTTGGAAACCACAATATGTGGACCTCTTCTAACTCCAATCATTTTACAAAATTTGTCAATCTAATGCATACTTAATGATATATATATTTATATTGCCTAATTTGTTGCCTAATTGCTATATTATAGAAAATAAAAATCCAAAATTTAATTTTTTACTGTTAGTCCTATTCAAGCCAACATTTTTTGGTTTTAATATAAATCAGGGAAGTGTTACGGCCTCCCTCAGGTTTTTGGCCTTCTGTGTCCCTGTTGGGAAAATTTCCCATCTCCCCAAGAAAGGAGGGTTTGTAAATTCTCTCCAATGCAGACAAAAACACGTTTAGTAGAGTGGGGAAGGGTTGGAACACCGGGCAATATTTTTTTGCCATCCATTCCCCTTCTGTGTCAATGATACTCCCTCCCCCACCCTCACCCATTTTCTTGTATTGGCATCACGGAGACTAAGTATGGAAAAATCTTCTCAAATGGGGTCACAGACAGAAATAAAAATGTGTAGAATAAAGAATTCTAGCACAGCTCCACCTATAATGGCACTTTTCCACTGCAAGTACCGGCTTAGCTCTACTCGGCACTGCTTGGCCCAGTTTGCTTTTCCACTGCTGGTACCGCATGGTACGGTGTTGGAACGGTTCGGTACGGTTTGGTATGGTTTGCTTTTCCACTAAAGTAGTACTAAAGTTAAGTGGGTGGGATAACAACAATTCTCTGACCAATCAGTGGCTAGTAGTGACTGCATGCAAAGGATTGTGGGGTATGGTATGGTACCTCTTGGAACCACAATCGAGGTGGTACTGTTTTTGAGAGCCGTACCGTTCGGTTCCATGCAGTGGAAAAGCGCCGCCGTACCGAACCGAACCGTTCCTACACCATACCATGCGGTACCAGCAGTGGAAAAGCACAAAAGCGAGCCGAACCGTTCGGTTCCATGCAGTGGAAAAGCGCCATAAGTCTCCAACACAATATTATGTTTAAAATAGCCAAAGAATTTCCAACGAGTCATTGGTGGGTTTGTGAAAATTGTCTGCATTCTTTGAGGATATAAACACATAAAACTATAAATATAATCGGATTCAGAATATTTTATTATTCCCAAAGGGAAATTATAAAATCCTTATTGAATCTGAACAGTATTAAAATATTCAAAATTTGCAGGCAAAATTAATTCCTATAAAAATTTTAATAAAAAAAAAAAAATCTGAAAATGTAATAAATTAAAAACCAATAATATTTTATTTGCCAAGGAAAAACCAGCGCAATTCCAGGGGGTTTGGAAGTCATCCTTCTTCAATGCAATAAGCATATGAAACCATCAACATTAGAATCATTTAGCGTTAGAATTTTTAACATTAGAATTATAAGCGTTATCAGGCAAAAAAAGAATATCTATAAATTATTATTTAAAAAAAAAAACTCAGAGAATGTAACAAATTAAAAACAAATAATATATATTTTTTAAAAACTGCCAAGGAAAATCCAATGGGTTTTAAGGGGTTTTGTAAGTCCCCCCTTCTTCATGGCAATAAAAAAATATAAAAAAAAAATCAACATTTAAATATTAAAGTTCTCAGGCAAAAATTAACACCTATAAATTATTCTAAAAAGAACCCAGAAAATGTAACCAGTTAAAAACAAGTAATATTTTCTATAAAACTGCCAAGGAAAATCCAATGGGTTTTAAGGGGTTTTGTAAGTCCCCCCTTCTTCATGGCAATAAAAAATATAAAAAAACATCAACATTTAAATATTAAAGTTCTCAGGCAAAAATAAACACCTATAAATTATTCTAAAAAGAACCCAGAAAATGTAACTAGTTAAAAACAAGTAATATTTTCTATAAAACTGCCAAGGAAAATCCATCATGTTTCAAGAGGTTGTGGAACCCCCCCCCCCCCCCCACCTCTTCATGGCAATATACTTATAAAACCATCAACATTAGAATATTATAAAAGTTTTCAGGCAAAAATGAACACCTATAAATTATTATAAAGAAGAATTTAGAAAATGTAACGAATTAAAAACCGAAACTATTTTCTTTTAAATTGCCAGGGAAAATCCAATGCTTTTCAACGGTTTTTGGAAGTCCCCCTTCTTCATAGCAAAAAACATATAAAACCATCAACTTTAGAATATTTATAAAAGTTTTCAGGCAAAAAATAATACCTATAAATTATTGTAAAAAGAACTCCCCATTTTTTTTAGGCTAGCCACACATAAAACTATATAAATATAATCAATATCTAATCTAATTGGTATTAAAATAAAATAATAAAAATTTGCTGGGAAAAAAAAAATTACCTAGAAATCATAGAAAAAAACCTCAGAAAATGTAACCAATAAAAACCAATATTTTCTCTAAAATTGCCAAGGAGACGCCAACACGTTTCAAGGGGTTGTGGAAGTCCCCCTTCTTCATGGCAATAAACATAAAACCATCAACATTAGAGTATTTAAAGATTTTGCAGGCAAAAATAAATAACTCTAAATTATTTGAAAAATAACTCAGAAAATGTAACAAATTAAAAACAAGTAATATTTTCTCTAAAGCTGCCAATGAAAATTTCAACGCATTTCAAGAGGTTGTGGAAATTCCCCCCTTCTTCGTGGCAGTAAACATATAAAATCATTAACATTAGAATAATATAAAATTTATCAGGCAAAAATGAATACCTATAAATTATTAAAAGAACTAAAAAAATGTAACAAACTAAACACAAATAATATTTTTTAAACCAACGGGTTTCAAGGGGTTTTGGAAGTCCCCCTTCTTCCTGGCAATAAACATAACATTATAATAATATAAAATTTCTCGGGCAAAAATGAATCCCTATAAATTATTATAAAAGGAATTCAGAAAATGTAACGAATTAAAAACCGAAACTATTTTCTTTTAAATTGCCAGGGAAAATCCAATGCTTTTCATCGGGTTTTGGAAGTCCCCCTTCTTCATAGCAAAAAACATATAAAACCATCAACTTTAGAATATTCTAAAAGTTTTCAGGCAAAAATTAATACCTATAAATTATTGTAAAAAGAACTCCCCATTTTTTGAGGCTACCCACACATAAAACTATATAAATATAATCAATATCTAATCTAATTAAAATAATAAAATATTTTAATAAAGTATTATATTTTAATAAAGTATTAAAATAAAATAATAAAAATTTGCTGGAAAAAAATTACCTAGAAATTATAAAAAAAAAACTCAGAAAATGTAACCAATTCTCTAAAATTGCCAAGGAAACGCCAACACGTTTCAAGGGGTTATGGAAATTCCCCTTTTTCATGGCAATAAAGTTAAAACCATCAACATTAGAGTATTTAAAAATTTTGCAGGCAAAAATAAATAACTCTAAATTATTAGAAAAAGAACTCAAAAAATGTAACAAATTAAATACAAGTAATATTTTCTCTAGCTGCCAAGGAAAAATTCAACGCATTTCAAGAGGTTGTGGAAATTCCCCTTCTTCATGGCAGTGAACATAAAAAACCATCAACATTAGAATAATATAAAATTTCTCAGGCAAAAATGAATCCCTATAAATTATTAAAAGAACTAAAAAAATATAACAAATTAAACACAAATAATATTTTTTAAACCAACGCGTTTCAAGGGTTTTTTTTAAGTCCCCCTTCTGAATGGCCATAAACATATAAAACCATCAACATTAGAATATTATAAAATTTCTCAGGCAAAAATGAACACCTATAAATTATTATAAAAGGAATTCAGAAAATGTAACGAATTAAAAACCGAAACTATTTTCTTTTAAATTGCCAGGGAAAATCCAATGCTTTTCAATGGATTTTGGAAGTCCCCCTTCTTCATAGCAAAAAACATATAAAACCATCAACTTTAGAATATTCTAAAAGTTTTCAGGCAAAAGTTAATACCTATAAATTATTGTAAAAAGAACTCCCCATTTTTTGAGGCTAGCCACACATAAAACTATATAAATATAATCAATATCTAATCTAATCGGTATTAAAATAAAATAATAAAAATTTGCTGGAAAAAAAAATTACCTAGAAATTATAAAAAAAAAACTCAGAAAATGTAACCAATAAAAAACAATATTTTCTCTAAAATTGCCAAGGAAACGCCAACACGTTTCAAGGGGTTGTGGAAGTCCCCCTTCTTCATGGCAATAAACATAAAACCATCAACATTAGAGTATTTAAAAATTTTGCAGGCAAAAATAAATAACTCTAAATTATTAGAAAAAGAACTCCGAAAATGTAACAAATTAAAAACAAGTAATATTTTCTCTAAAGCTGCCAAGGAAAAATTCAACGCATTTCAAGAAGTTGTGGAAATTCCCCTTCTTCATGGCAGTAAACCTATAAAACCATCAACGTTAGAATAATCAGAGAAACTCAAGTGCTGGAAAATGTTTTCTGGCGTATAAAATTGTTAGGCAGTTCTCATCATCCAATCCTGTCCCACCCGGAATGGAAAGGAGAAATCCATTTGTGGGCGGTTCTCTGTTTCACCCCTCCCCTTTTTTATGTCATCAGTTTTATCCAATCACAGACACTAACCCTCTGCCGTGTGTCCTGCAGATCCTACTGATCATAGCCAGCATGATCGCCATTATAGTGTACCGGCTGGCGGTCTACGCGGCGTTCGCCAGCGTCATGGAAAACAACGACACGCTGCAGCCAATCAGCCAAATGCTCACTCCTCAGCTGGCGACCTCGGTGACCGCCTCCTGCCTGAACTTTATCATCATCATGATCCTCAACTTCCTGTACGAACGAGTGGCCATATGGATTACCGACATGGGTAAGTGTTCAGTTCCCGCACCGCTTTACGAATTGATATACCTCCTTTATAGACTTTGGTCCATCCAGCCAGTATGGTCACCTGCTGAATAAGCGCCCTCCACAGGCAGCTTAACTCTTCAGGGCCGGTTCACACTAGAATTTGATTCAGGAGTACATTACCCTTGCAAGAGCTGAGCAGGTGCCAATAACCACTTGAGCTCCCCCTTCATGACCAGGCCATTTTTCTTCTATTCAGCACTGTGCTACTTTAACTGGCAATTGAGCGGTCATGCAACACTGCACCCAAATAAAATTTATATCATTTTTTTTTTCACACAAATTGTGATTTCTTTTGGTGGTTTTTGATCAACACTGTTTTTTTTTTTTTTTCTTTATTATTATATAAACAAAAAAAGACGGAAATTTTTTAAGAAAAACAAAACAATATTTTGTTTCAGTTGTAAAACGTATCAAAAAAAAAAAAATGTCTTCATGAATTTAAATCAAAATGTATTCTGCTACTTTGATAAAAGAAAAATCACAATAAGTGTATATTAATTGGTTTGTGTGAAAGTTATAGCATCGACAAACAATGGTATATATTTGAAATTGATCATTCCTGATGTACCGACTGATCTCATTTCTTGATGACCCTTTTTTAAGAAAGTAGACAGTCTGAGGTATTTACTTTTCTTAAAGTTGTAATTTTTTTGTCACAAATTGTTTGGAAAATTAAGTAATTAAATAAAAAAAAAAAAAAATTCACAATTTATTTTTTACATACTGTGACCAGTGCAGTACAGCATTATCATATAACTGGTGGGGCGGTGATCAGGGACACTGATGACAGTGTGTGAACATTTTTTATAAATATGTATAAATTCAAATTTTTTTTAACTCTTTTTTGTTATATTACCATTTTTTTTTATCTTTTCTTCAGAGTATATCAGGGATTTCTTTCTTTCTTTTTTTTTTTTTTTTTTTTTTTTTACGGTGTTATTGTTTAAAACAGTGATGATCACTGTTATAAGCAATAGTTTTAGCTGTCATGAATGGCTTTCTATTGTAGTTTTTTTGTTTTATTTATTAAATATTTTTAACTTTTTTTTCTATTTTTAACATTTTTTTACTGCAGTATGAAAACATTTCTCTATCGCTCATTGACAGACGTAGTCTTCTTGATTCTCAAGAGCTGGGTTATGTTGTCTCCGCAGGAGTAGGACTAGGCAGAATGACAAAACGTTCTGGCTCCACCCTAGGGGGCAGTCCCTGAGGGTATATCCTCCCTCTCTCTGCTACAGGGAATCAGTTTTTTTCTGTCTAGTCAGGAGTAAGGACCTAAGTTCCTTGCTGGGATCTTTTGGTCCTGGCAAGACTTTTTTTCTTTAAGAAAAAGACATTTTTTAGGTAGTTTTCTCCAGTGTTTTTTTCCTGTGAGATCTTCAAGCAAAAATGCCGGACTGGGCGACACTTGTGGTCACCCCAGCCGGCCTACGAGCGCGTGCAGACCATGGCATTGCGCTTGGTCGGCCGCGACATATTCAAGTAAGTATGCGGGGCCGGGCGACGGGCTGGATGTTGAGATCCAGTGGTCACCCCGGTTTCTGCCTAAGAGCGCGTGCAGACCAGTGCGCTGAGTCGGCCGCGACGGAGTCCCAGTAAAGGGACTGACTTTGCGAGTTAAAAGCTCGCTTGGACGCCAGGTACCAGAGAGTCGAGGCGTCCACAAACCCCCACCCCGGTGGAGAGGGTATTGTGAAGAGAGGGTGCCTGTCGGTTCGGTATGGTGAGTAAATGTTCCCTTTTTTCCTCATTATGAGGCAGTATATATTATGGGCCCCTCCATATATGGTCAGTATATATCTGATACTTACAAGTCCCCCTTGTAATACAGCATGTGTTTGTGGGAAGTGGACTTGGTTCAAGAGCTAACACTCTACCCAGCAGACTGTAACATTACAGCAGACATAGGAGGTATAATCCTACCTTATGTGCAGTGTATCTCTGTAGATCCATATGTCACCTCTTAGCAGAGTGCAGGTGGATGTGCTGGGAAGACGATATCGGCGGTCCGCCGCCATTTTGCCGTAGACCGAATGCATGTATGTCCTCAGGTCACGCCGGCCGCCATGTTTTTGGAGTCTTATGTCTCTTCTATGGGGGCGGCCATGTTTTGTGAGCCCAGCTACCTCGTGGAGGGCTGGGAACGCCGGAAGGCGTACACAGGGGGCGGAGCCACGCCTTCTGCCCGGGAAAAAGCAAACAGCTCCTTCCAGTCTGTGTAAGACAGACGCTGACTGCAGTTTGTTGGAAACTGCACTGCATCGGTTGGTGAGCCTTGGGGGTCCCTCTCTCTCTCTCTGGGATCGAGAAGCAGGTACTCTGAGGGGCGCTATTGCGCTAGGGGGAGACACACAAAAAAAAAAAAAAAAAGAAAAGTTTTTTTGTTTTGCTGGCAAAGGTGTCCTGAATTAACATGGACCCTGCCACTCATGTATCTCCTCCGGATCCCCTCAAGGGGTCTGCGGGATCCTCCAGCACCCCATTGACAATTGAATCTTTGTCAGCTATTATGGAAACTTTTGTGTCCTGGGTGGAAGTGGCTTGTCAGGGACAGGGCGCAAGAAAGCGACCCCCGCCTAACCCCTTATTATCTGAAACCTCGGATTCAGACTCTGAGCCTATTTCTGCAGTTGCAGGTACTTCATCTGGGATTGGTGTCTCGGGTCCTGTCTCTTCAGACAGTGAGGAGGATGTTTCGGCATCAGCCATAGCCCGAGAGGAAGCGTTGGTAAACGCACTCATTATATCTGTTCAAGAGACTTTAAGGTTACAGGGTATTCCATCAGAAATAGCTGAAACTGAGATCCCTTTTGGGACTAAAAAGCGCATCAAAGTGGCGAAGGTTTTTCCATTGCCCAAATGTTTTGGCAATCCAATCGAAGTAGAATGGCGTCTGCCAAAACGCACTTTTAATATTTCTAAACGCATTGACAGGCGTTATCCGTTTGAGGAAACCCTGATTAAGAAATGGACAGAACCACCTGTGGTGGATTCACCTATTGCTAGATTGAATAAAGCCACGGTTATTCCTTTAGAAGACGCTCCGTCTTTTAAAGATCCAGTGGATCGCAAGATAGAAGCTATGTCTCGCACCATGTTTTCCTTGATTGGATCAGCTTTCAGACCAATAATTGCTATTGGTCTGGTTTCGCAGGCTGTAACTGAATGGACCAAGTGGTTACGCCGGGACTTAGAAGAAGTCCCTCAGGCGGTATCAGATTTGTTGGAACAAATGATACAAGGGTTACAGTTTGTATGTGATGCGGCGTTAGACGCCACTCCATTATTGGCGCGAGCATCAGTCTCAGCAGTGGTTCTCAGGCGTACACTGTGGCTAAAAGGTTGGTTAGCCGACCAAGGTTCCAAAAAAGCATTGGCTAATATCCCCTTTTCAGGAGAGCGTCTATTTGGAGCCAACTTAGATGAGATCATTAAGGATCTCACCGGTGGAAAAAGCACCTTTTTACCGCAAAATTTTAAAGGTAGAGGAACTCGTCAAAGACGAGGGCCTTCTTTTTCTGCTCACAAGAGGTTTTTTCGTCCAGCGGGTGAAAAAACTAAGTCCTCCAAAGCTCCTACAGGAGGCGTCAGGGGTTGTTGGTCGGGCAAGCAAAAGCCCGCCCCCTCCATACCTGAAGATAAACCATCCAAAGCCTGAAGGTGCGCCCCCACCCATAACTGGGGTGGGGGGACGTCTTCGCCGGTTCCCGGATCCATGGCTTTCCAGAATCCCGGACAAATGGGTTTGCGAAGTCATAAGGTCAGGGTACAAGATCGAGTTTCGATCTCTCCCACCGGCGCGATTCTTCCCTTCCAATATCCGTCTATCCGCAGATCGTTTAGAAGATCTGCGGAGAGCAGTCACAGATTTACTACAACAAGGAGTGGTAGTCCACGTTCCTTGGACAGAACGGTTTCAAGGTTTTTATTCAAACCTGTTTACAATACCAGGAAAGAGGGCAAAGTGCGTCCAATTCTGGACTTAAGAGCACTCAATTCTTTCGTCAACATAAGAAGATTCAGAATGGAGTCCATTCGCACGGTAGCAGCCTTCCTGCATCCAGGGGATGTCCTAGCGTCCATAGACATCAAGGACGCCTATCTTCACATTCCCATTTTCGCAGGACATCAGCGTTTTCTACGCTTTTCCGTAGAGGAGAACCACTATCAGTTTGTGGCGTTACCTTTCGGTCTCGCCACGGCTCCGCGGGTCTTCACAAAGGTGTTGGCCCCAATGTTGGCACTTCTGCGCCAAAGAGGTATATCGATTCTAGGTTACCTAGACGATCTTCTGCTTCATGCAGAGTCTCCTCAGACCTTGCTACAAAACATAGAAATTACTATGATTTCTTTACAGGAATTCGGGTGGCTGGTGAACCAGCAAAAGTCATTTCTGGTTCCCACCCAGAGGCTCGAATATCTGGGTCTAATTCTAGACACAGTCAGGACAAGAGTTTTTCTTCCGGTAGGGAAACTCCGAAAGATTCAATCAGCAGTCCAGTTGTTACTGTCCAACAGCTGGTCTTCCCTTCGGACTTGCATGAGGGTTCTGGGGTTGATGGTGGCTTCATTCGAAGCAGTCCCATTTGCCCAGTCCCATACCCGAATTCTTCAGCAAGAGATTCTTCTCAGATGGAATCGGAATCCGGAATCCCTGGACAATCAGATACGATTGAGCAAACAGACCAGAGAGTCTCTGGTTTGGTGGCTTCGGTCTCCAATGCTCAGCCAGGGAAAGTCATTTCTGCCAATATATTGGACGATAGTGACCACGGATGCCAGTCTATCCGGATGGGGAGGAATTCTTGGTCAGTTATCTGTCCAGGGACTTTGGTCCCCAGAAGAATCCAGGTTACCGATAAATGTATTGGAACTGAGAGCGATCAGACTTTGTCTGATTCACTGGAGCGAGCAGCTCCAGGGCAGCCCGGTTCGGATCCAGTCGGACAATGCCACGGCCGTGGCTTATGTCAATCATCAGGGGGGCACCAAGAGTGTCCGAGCGGCCAAAGAAGTGGCTTGCATTCTTCGCTGGGCGGAACGATTTGTTCCAGCAATCTCTGCGGTGTTCATTCCGGGGGTGGAGAATTGGCAGGCAGATTATCTCAGCCGTCAGACCCTGGATCAGGGGGAATGGTCCCTCCATCCAGACGTTTTCCACCAGTTGTGCCTACGGTGGGGCACCCCGGATGTGGATCTGTTGGCATCACGATTCAACAGGAAAGTTCAGAGATTCGTGGCTCGCTCCCGCGATCCTCTAGCAGAAACCGCAGACGCACTGATCGCCCCGTGGGGGCAATACCAGCTAATATATGCCTTCCCTCCTCTCGCGTTACTGCCAAGACTTCTTCGCAGGGTAGAGGAGGAAGGAATCCCAGTAATCCTGGTAGCTCCGGACTGGCCTCGTCGAGCTTGGTACGCCGACATGGTCAGACTGGTGGCGGACGTCCCGTGGAGACTTCCTCTCAGAGAGGATCTACTGTCTCAGGGACCGATCCTCCATCCTGCTTTACGATCGCTGGCTTTAACGGCCTGGCTATTGAGACCCAGGTGCTGAAGGACAAAGGTTTGTCAGCTTCAGTTATTCCTACTCTAGTTGAAGCAAGGAAAGCGACTTCCAGAAAGATTTATCATCGCACATGGAAGTCCTACATTGCATGGTGTGAACCTTTGGGGTTCTGTCCTCGGTCTTATTCGATTAGTCGAATATTTGCTTTTCTGCAACAAGGGGTTGAGCAGAAACTGGCCTTGAGTACTATCAAGGGTCAGGTCTCAGCATTAGCCATCTTCTTTCAGAAGCCTTTGGCTACTCATTCCTTGGTGCGGAATTTCATCCAGGGGGTGCGACATCTGGCTCCGCCAGTGCACGCGCCGTTACCCCCCTGGGATCTTAATTTAGTGTTGTCGGTTCTTCAGAAACCTCCCTTTGAAGATATTAGGGAGATTCCTCTACCCACGTTGTCCCAGAAGGTGGCCTTCTTGGTGGCTATTACTTCTGCACGCAGGGTGTCAGAACTGGCCGCATTATCTTGTCGTTCACCATATCTGGTGGTTCATAGAGATAAGGTGGTTCTTCGTCCGAATCCATCCTTCCTACCAAAAGTGGTTTCAGAATTTCATCTGAATGAAGAAATTGTATTACCTTCCCTGTGTCCTAAGCCCAGTCATCCTCGGGAATTTGCTTTGCACTCCTTGGATGTGGTCCGGGCGATCAGGGTATACTTGAAAACGACAGACTCGTTTCGCAAGACGGATTCACTTTTTGTGATCCCAGATGGACCCAAAAAGGGGTTGCCTGCATCTGCCGCGACCATTTCCAGATGGATCAGACAGACGGTAGTGCAGGCTTATTCTATTAAGGGTCGGGAGCCCCCGTTCCCTGTTAAGGCGCACTCCACTCGGGCACTTAGTGCGTCATGGGCCTTTCGCCATCAGGCGTCAGTGGTCCAGGTGTGCAAGGCGGCTACCTGGTCGTCGGTGCATACCTTTACTAAACATTATAAAGTTGATGTAATGGCATCGTCTGATGCCTCGTTTGGCCGCAAGGTTTTGCAGGCCGCAATTTGAGGAGACCAGTGGTCTACCTCGAGGGTTTTTTTTCCGTTGGAAAATTTTTTCTTTAGTCTCATTTTTTGTTTATAATGAGCCTTTAAAACTTCTAGTTTGGCACCGGTTGGGCCTACTAGATTGGATTTGATTTTGTCAATCCCACCCCTCATTTGTGGCACTGCTTCTGGATGTCCCAGCTCTTGAGAATCAAGAAGACTACGTCTGTCAATGAGCGATAGAGAAAAATGGATTTTTGTAAGAACTTACCGTAAAATCCTTTTCTCTTAAGCTCATTGACAGACGTAGTACCCGCCCCTCTATCATTGAGTTGGGTTGGGTTAAATTCTCTGTACTGCTTTAAACAGAACTGATTCCCTGTAGCAGAGAGAGGGAGGATATACCCTCAGGGACTGCCCCCTAGGGTGGAGCCAGAAGGTTTTGTCATTCTGCCTAGTCCTACTCCTGCGGAGACAACATAACCCAGCTCTTGAGAATCAAGAAGACTACGTCTGTCAATGAGCTTAAGAGAAAAGGATTTTACGGTAAGTTCTTACAAAAATCCATTTTTTCTAACCTTCTTTTTTTTTTTTTTTTTTTTTTTTAAATTGTAATATATATATATATATATATATATGTAATATTATTATTATAATATATATATATATATTTTTTTTTTTTTTTTTTTTTTTACATACTCTCTCTGTAGTTTAGTGTCACCATAGTAATACTGTACTACTCTGGGGGGTGATCAGGGATTTTTTTTTGATTGCTGTTACAATGATGATCACTGTAATAACAATGTTTTCGACTGTCGTGAATGTGACAGCTGTGATTACAAGTAAAATTTGTAGGCCAATCACAGTATAGGAAACAGCTTTTACAAATGAATTAATTCATAACAGCCGTGTTGATATTGCGATCATGTGAACGCATAGCAATCACATGACCTGATCGGCCGGGTACCAGCAGCTGCCAATCCGTGGGGTCCTGTGATAAGCGACGTACGGGTATATCACTTAGCCTGTAGCTGCAGCCTGCAGTAATGGACTGCGGACGGTTGGCAACTGGTTAATTGTTAATGGCACTCCAAATGCAACTTGGCTATGCAGTGTGTTTGCGGCCACCAAACCGCATGGTATCGCAGTACCATGTGGTTTGCAGAGGCGTGATTTGCATGTTCATGTACATTTCCCAGCCCATTCAAGTGAATTGGCTCTTGAACCCGGAATGCACGCAAACGGCCCTCAAAAGGGCATTGCAATGCAGTTTACCACTTCCCGTTCGCGCTATAGCCAATTGAAGGCTGCAGTGCGGCTGGCCAGTTTTCGGGGGGCGTCATATGACGTGATCACACCGGCTGCTATGCACTCTATAATCTCTGTGTCATTAGGACACAGCTGATCACAGATTGGGGTACAGGGCCAATCACAGCGGCCCTTTACCACATGATCAGCTGTGTCCAATCACAGCTGATCGCAATGTAAACACAAGCCAGTTATCGGCATTCCTTTCCTCACGCTGACAGCATGTGGAGAGAAGAGAGCCGATAACCAGCTTGTGTTAAAGGGACATCTACACTGATTGCAGTCCCAACAGTGCCTTCCCATCAGTGCCAGTTATCAGTGCTGCCTCATCGGTGCCCACCAGTGCAGCCTCATCAGTGCCAGCTATCAGGGCTGCCTCTTCAGTGCCACCTATCGGGGCCGTCTCATCAGTGCCCACCAGTGCTGCCTCATCAGCGCCTATCAGTGCTGCCTCATCAGTGCCCACCATTGCAACCTTATCAGTGCCACCTCATCAGTGCCACCTATCAGGGCTGCCTCATCAGTGCCACCTATCTGGGCCGTCTCATCAGTGCCCACCAGTGCTGCCTCATGAGCGCCTATCAGTGCTGCCTCATCAGTGCCCACCAGTGCAGCCTTATCAGTGCCGTCTCATCAGTGCCATCTATCAGGGTCGTCTCATCAGTGCCACCTCATCAGTGCCCACCAGTGCTGCCTCATCAGTGCCCACCAGTGCAGCCTCATCAGTGCCCACCAGTGCTGCCTCATCAGTGGCACCTGTCAGTGTCGCCACATCAGTGCCGCCTCATCAGTGCTCATCACTGCGGCCTTATCAACGCACATCAGTGAAGGAGAAAAATTACCGGTTTGCAAAATGTTATAACAAACTATGAAAAAGGTTTTTTTTTTTTTTTCTTTTCAAAATTTTTGTTTATTTAGCAAAAAAAAAAAGAAAAAACAGTAGTGATTAAATACTCCAAAAAGAAAGCTATATTTGTGTGAAAAAAATGATAAAAATGTTAATCTGGGTACAATGTTGCATGACCACGCAATTGTCATTCAAAGTGTGACAGCACTGAAAGCTGAAAATTGTCCTGGGCAGGAAGGGGGTAGAAGTGCCCGGTAGGCAGGTGATTAATCCAGCATAGCTTTATTTGTTAAAATGCAGTACATGGGGTGTTTACTGATCATTTGAAGTGTAAAGCGGCAATAGTTATCTAAGCCTTGTGCTCACTATAATGGGTGGTAACTTACTGAGGGAACATGAATAAGGGAAGGGTCTAAGGACTAAACCAACTAGCCCCAACATACAGGTAACCTGGATTGTACCACTTTGAACTACAGTAATAACAAGTTTTAGTTACACTGAACTGCCACTAGATGTCATTACCAAGACATTAATACATGCTGTACATAATCAAATCCAATGCAACAGTGATGGATACAACAAGAGAGACAAAATCAAATACTCAATATAGAGTCAAAGACCGAACATGACCAATAAATTAGGAAATATAATGAAAATCCTATAGATCTCCTTTATATACTGCCTGTATAAATACTGGAAGTCTGACCACATATTATCTGCTAATCCTAACTAAAAAAACTTACTGTATACAGTACAATATATACAAAATGGGGAACACAGATCAACAAGGTATACTGGAGATGCAGGACGCCGATGGGAAGGGGGAACCAGGATTGGGATCAGGAACAAGCGGAGCAGATAAGAGGCAGCAGGATACAGGATGCAAATCTGAAAGATTAGGGTCAGGATCAGAATAAATCAGAAACAAGATATACCTGTGCTCAGATCCCTATAGCTTATACATGCATATAATCCATCAGCTGCTAAAGGGGTGTGACCACATGCTAACACTAAAAATACTGGAAAGGGTATATAGCAGTGTGCATAGGGTTCATCCGGTATTTTTAGGCTCAGAATAAATGGCACACCGTATCTGGCAGCAGAGCAAAACACTGGAATGAGAGGCACTAGTAGGGGAGGACCTAAATACCCTCCCAGCAGCCAGCATCAAGAGGAAACTGATTACTGGGATCTGCTAGCTGCTGGGAGACACCCGCTGGTGGACAATGGAATTACAACCTCCCGCTCTGGGAAGCACAGCAGGTGATCCAGGTCCTGACAGGAAGGGTGTTCATTGTTAGCCAATCACTTTCTACTGCATTGCTCAGTGCTGTCATTCTAACTTGTTTCAGGCCCTGGTTGCTGGTGAGGTAGCTGCTTAGACAGATTTGATTGAAGGTGGAGCACAGGTTGGATCTTTGCCAGTGTGTTGTTGCTCATGCATAGCCCAGTCAGGAAGGATCTGCAATAATGAAGAGCTTTGTGTCTCTCTGGCAGTGCAGGATAGGTAAAGGGAGATGGGGGCAGGGTGTAATGGCAAGAGAACTACAAATATTTGGACAGGTATAAAAAAAAAAACACGTTTATGAATCTCAACTATGTATGTGACGGTAGTTCCGCTTTGTCAAATACTGGATTATAATTGACATGGAAGTCACATGAAGTGGGTGGAGCTGGGAACCATCATGGGAACTTCAGCCAGCCAGTTATGGTGCTGTATAAAGCAGGCAAGACATGACAGACATGATATATTCCATCCTCTAGGACTAAGGAATGCTGTTTAGAGTCCATTTAGGGTCGCTTGAGTCAATATAGTGCCCGCTGCTATTCTGAGTGCAGGAATTTGTCACCAGAGCTGACCTACAGGGCGGCTTTAGACAAGTGCGGTCTGAGTGAAGACATCCATAGCAGACTTGTGTGAAGGGTTAATAACGACATGCTACATTTTATCTCGGGTTGAGAAGTAGTCGCACACAGGTGTCAGAATCTGCAGGGGGAACAATCTGACTGTTCTCAGGCAGAACTCTGAAGACTGCACAAAGTATAAGGTCTCCGGTATGACAACACAAAGGCCAAATCCAGTGATTGTCGGATGCAAAAGCCTCATAAAGTCAACAAAAAAATGTATAATGAATAAATATTTCACTGACTACGATACTTATAGGTATCAATCACATATTGTATAAAATGATTATCATAAAAGATTATACACAACATCAATTTTATAATTGTGATAGTCCTTTAACCACCTGAAGACCGGAGGATTTTCCTGCTTAACGTCCAGGCCACTTTTTTCAACTTGGCACTGCGTGACTTTAACTGACAATTGCGCGGTCATACAACCCTGTACCCAAACAAAATTTACGTGCTTTTTTTCCCCACAAACAGAGCTTTCTTTTGGTGGTATTTGATCACCTCTGCAATTTTCATTTTTTGCGATATTAATAAAAAAAGAGCGAAATATTTTGCATAAAAATTGACATTTTCTACTTTGACAGTTAAAAAATATCCAATATATTGAATTTTTGTCATATATTTAGGCCAAAATGTATTTAGCTACATGTCTTAGACAAAAAAATTCTCAATAAGCGCATTTTTAACCGCTTTAAGACCGGAAAATTCTACCCCATTCCTGACCAGGCCATGTTTTGCGATTCAGCACTGCGTTACTTTAACGGACAATTGCGCAGTCGTGCAACGCTGTACCTAAATTAAATTTATGGTTTTTTTTTCCCCCACAAATAGAGCTTTCTTTTGTTGGTATTTGATCACCTGTGCGATTTTTAATTTTTGAAAAAAAGAGCGACATATATTTTGACCTAAATTTATTAAAAAAAGTTTGTTTGCAAAATTTTATTTTATAACAGAACCTAAAAAAAAGTTTTTATTTTATTTACTTATATTATTATATTATTTATTTATATTATATATTTATATTATTTATCTTTATTTCTGGTATTTATTATATAGCAAAAATAAAAAAATGGAGTAGTGATCAACTACAAAAAAAAAAAAAAAAAAAGCTCAATTTGTGTAAAATAATATGATATACTTGTCATTTGGGTACAGTGTTGCTTGACTGGGCAATTGACATTTAAAGTAGCGCAGTGCTGAATAGTAAAAAATGTTCTGGTCATGGTAAAACCTTCCGGAGGAAAGCTTTTGGAGTCTTGGCAAATGTTTGCTGAAGTAGATGCTCTACAAACGAATGTAGAAGTTAAGACTGAACAATGCTCATAGGTTTAAGGGCCGTACATAGACTTGTCTTCTCCTAGACCAGGGATTTCCAAACGATGGCCCTCCGGCTGCACGTCTTATGAGGCATTGTAAAACTCTGACATTCACAGACATGACTAGGCATGATGGGAATTGTAGTTTCTGAACAACTGGAGGGCAGTAGTATGGAGACCCCTGTCCTAGACCATTACCACCCCCAACTAAAATGTTCTTATTTTCCCGCCAGAAATCCCCAGGACGCATCTGGAGTATGAGAACCGCCTTACCATGAAAATGTTCCTCTTCCAGTTCGTCAATTACTATTCATCTTGTTTCTACGTGGCGTTCTTCAAGGGCAAATTTGTGGGCTACCCGGGAGGGTACACCTACATGTTCAACCAGTGGAGGAATGAGGAGGTGAGTCCTGTCCTCAGGGATCGTTCTCCCGTCTGGGCCTTGTGTTGGTATGGCCTCTAGATGAGCAAATTCAAAAATCTGTCCTACGCCCAGCTGACAAACTACGACAATAAACCCATCATGAGGATTGACTTCATTTTTTATTTTGACCCCTTCAGTGTGACCCGGCTGGCTGTCTCATAGAGCTCACCACACAGCTCACCATCGTCATGGCTGGAAAGCAGATCTGGGGGAACATCCAAGAAGCTTTTGTTCCGTGAGTAGAAATACATTTTTTCATTTATTTTGTTAACATTTTTTGATAACCTTGAGTCCCGCCTTCCTTAAAAATCCTAATATAAAGGTTTGGAGACCCTAGGGTGACTTTTCTTAACCTTTTACCGTAAATATGGAGGAACCATTGAAATACCTTCCATGGTTCAGGGAATCCTGCTAATAATTAATATTTGTGCAGCTGATAGGCCTATACCACTAAAGGATGTGGCAGAATTATCTGACACCTGGAGCTGCACTATATAACAAAATTCTTAATACTAGTAATGGAAGGAAACAATAATATTGGCCAGAAAATATATTTGTGTTCCCTCACGTTGGGAGTCTGTAGAAGTTTCCCCTTACATTGGTGATCAGTGGGAAGAATGTTCCTTACATTGGTGGTCAGTGGGAAGAATGTTCCTTACATTGGCGGTCATTGGGAAGAATGTTCCATACATTGGAGGTCAGTGGGAAGAATGCCCCTTACATTGGTGGTCAGTGGGAAGAATGTCCCTTACATTGGTGGTCAGAGGGAAGAATGTCCCTTACATTGGTGGTCAGTGGGAAGAATGTCCCTTACATTGGTGGTCAGTGGGAAGAATGTCCCTTACATTGGTGGTCAGAGGGAAGAATGTCCCTTACATTGGTGGTCAGTGGGAAGAATGTCCCTTACATTGGTGGTCAGTGGGAAGAATGTCCCTTACATTGGTGATCAGTGGGAAGAATGTCCCTTACATTGGTGGTCAGTGGGAAGAATGCCCCTTACATTGGTGGTCAGTGGGAAGAATGTTCCTTACATTGGTGGTCATTGGTAAGAATGCGCCTTACATTGGGGGTCAGTGGGAAGAAGGAGGAGGACACACCCAAAGAGCTCTCTCAGAGAACCAGCCCTTTTCAAGCCTGGGCCTTGCTTGCTAGCTTGGCCCAGGAACAATGCCTGATCCTGGGGGAGGCCCTGGGAGGGATCCCCCTGATGACACGGGGCCTAGTGAGGAGGAGGTGGAGGACCTGTCTGTGGGTCCAGGCCCTGGTGAGAATGCGGATGTCTTCAGCCAGAAGGTTATCAATCGTTTTAGGGCGATTGGGAGAGCTGAAGAAAAACTTAAAGTTTTGAAGGCTGAACATAAATCCTTCAGAGCCAAATACTGCCAGGCCTGGAGTAAAAATCGCACAGCCATGAAGCCTGAGCTACAGGAATTGGAAGATAAGGTAAAGAAACAATCTTTATTACTGGAAAAGTTGAAAGATAGAAGCGGAGTGTTTAAAGAAAAATTTGATAATGAGAGGAGATTTGCCAGCCAAGCATCAGCAAGTTCTGTGGATCAGCAGCCTCAGTTAATGGATGACCAGGCTCCATCTGCCTCTGCACCTCTCCCCCCATGCCAGAACTGGGAATCGCCAGCGGCAACCAGCCAGGGGGTTGAGAGTGGGCATGGATCCCTGACATTTATCCAGGAGATGGAGTCCCCCCTGAGAGCAGATAAGTTTGCATTCACTGATGATCCATCAGAAATCCCTGTGGATGGGCAGAGGAGATACAAACCAGCAAAGCCAGTACTGGTGGAGAAATCCCAGTATACCATGCTGCCATCCAACATGTCTGCCCCACCTGCTGTTGTGGATGGTGTCCCAGGTGAGAAGGAGCTTTGCCTACAGCTACCTATTGGAGATTCTGCTGTGAACACAACCAGTACAGACATGCAGGGAAAATCCCTGACCGTGAAATCCCCGGACCATCAGGTGAATGTGGATGGACCTGCATCTGACACCCCAGACATGGATTTTGCTGGTCTGGCTGAGACCAGTAGTCCCTCTGAAAGCAAAATGGCTGCCAGCTCCAAGGAGTCTGTTTCACTTTCACCAGAGCTTCCCAGTGTTTCAGGGCTGATTGCTGGTGGGGGAGGGGATCAGCATGCTGCTGTTTTTGGAATGGAAGCAGCCATGGAAGTTACCTGCAGTGTTTTACCTGCTGCTGTGCTAGAACTGAATTCCATTTCCACAGCTGAAAACCCTGTCCCAGTGGAAGAGAAGATGACAGCTGAAACTCTTACCAGTGCAGCACCAACTATGGATTCTGCTGTGAAGACAACAAATATCCCAGCAAGTATTAAAAATGACAATAATCATAAAGCAATGAATGTGGTGGGTGGTGGTGAAGGGGATAATATTGCTGGGAAAAATAGAAATGACATTTCTCCCCCTGCTCAGCAGAGGAAAGATTTATCGATTGTACAGATCAATCCCGGATCTGTACAATCGTTATCTGTTATGTCTGTGTCGGATGTTTCAAAACAAACTGATGGATTTTCTGCTGGGAGGAATGTTGGAAGCTATGCTTCAGCTTTGGGGAGTCGCACCAGGGTGGGTGGTGGGGATTTGGTTAGTAATCGCAATTCAAGGAGGTTTGTTGGGGGGTTGGTTAGTGGGTATAGGAGGAGGAATGTGGTTCAGTTGCGGTGGGAGGGCGATGGAACGCCGCCAGTAAGGGGGAGAGTGGCCGAGTTGGTCTTGGAAATGGGGTTTAAAGCCTGTGACATTTTTGCTTTGATTTGCCCGGTGGGAAGTTATGAATTTGATTTGTCGTTTGTGAAACCTGAGAGTTTGGATCTCTTTTGGGAGAGATTTAGGAGGTGCAAGGGCCTTCAGCAGTGGAGTGGTTTGGTGCCAAAGGTGATTTCAAGACAGCCTCTGATAAAGTCGGTGACCATCTTGGTGCGTAACGAATCCATACCAGAGGCTGATTTATTAGTATGGCTACGCCGATATGGCGAGGTCCTCACTCCACTGCGGAAGGTCCTTGATGAGCATGGGATATGGACAGGGGCCTGGACAGTGTCACTAAAATTGGGGGTGCTGGGCGATGTAGTTCAGCACCTTCCCTGCTCAGCCTTTCTGGGTAGGGATAGGCTGACCATTTTCTACCAAGGTCAGCCTAAGGTATGTAATAAATGTGGTGATAAAGGCCACTTTGCATCGTCCTGCACCCACAAGAAGTGCTCACTGTGCCAGGATTTAGGCCATTTGGCCAGAGAATGCACCCAGATTCGGTGCAATTTGTGCCAGCAGCTGGGTCATCCATATAGCCAGTGCCCAGAGGCACTGCATAACTTGCCAGGATTGGAGACTGAGCTGCAGAGGCTTGATAAAGAAGATGAAGCAGCTGAAGTTAGAGAGGAAATTGTTGTTGACCCTCCTGTGTCTGTTGTGTCAGATTCTGTTTCCCCTAGTGAGGTGGTCCCTGAGTCTGTCCTTCCTGTGTCTATTGTGTCAGATTTTGTTTCCCCTAGTGATGTGGTCCCTGAGTCTGTCCCTCCTGTTGTTCCTACATCTACTGTGCGTAGATCCTCCAGACTAGCGGAAGCTGCTGGGGGGGCGGGTATAGTGGATCTTCCCCCTCGGCCTACTCCACCTCCAGTCCCTGTCTCTCGACACCGCAAACGCGGCCAAGAGGGTGCAGGGGTGCTGGATGGTGGTGGGGTCGATGGGGTTGAGGGAGGGGTGTCCATGTCCCATGTCTCACCCTCTGTTGTGGAGGATTCGGATGAGGAGGGGTGGGAAAGGACAAGGAGGAAGAAAAAGAAAAAGAGGAAAACCAGTAAAGCGGTCGTTTCCTCCTTACAGTTAGAGCCAGGAGGGGTTCCTCTTGGCAACACATTTTCGGTTTTATCAGGGGAGGAGTTAGTATCCAATTTATCCACTTCTTTATCATCTATGGATGAGGGGGAGTCACATAGTGTAAAGAGAGCTGTTTCGGGTGATGAGAGTGTGGTGGAGGTTAAGAAACGACTACCCCAATCATCCTGATGGCAGTGCCCGCTCTGATAAAGGTGGCGACCATTAATGTCGCCAGCGTGAAATCTGCAAGAGCTCGTGATATTGCCTTATTTTTGCTCAGTGAGTTTGATGCTGAGATTTTATTTTTGCAAGAGACCTGGCTCAATACTTTGGCCGATGTCCATCTAGCAAAAAGGGAGTGGAGATGTGGTCCCTCCTTTTGGTCTCTTGCGGCTGAGCCTTGCAGCGGAGTTGCGGTTCTTTTTAAAACCGATATGGTAACGTGCCGGCGGATAATTGAGGTAGAAATGGGGAGATGCATGGTCTTAGACGTCTCTGTTAGGGGGCAGGACCTGCGCCTCATCAATATCTATGGACCGCAGTCAAAATGGGACAGGAAATGCCTCTTCACAAAGATCAAGCCCTTCCTTTTTACATCCCAGCAGGTTGTCTTTGGAGGTGACTTTAACACCATAATTAGGCCTGAAGACAGGGGGGTCTCCATAGACAGGCTGGGTTATGATAGCGTTTTTCTTAGAGATATGGTTAGACAAGCAGGCCTGGTAGATGTGCACATTAAGCACTGCCCTGGCAGCACGGGATTCACGTTTCAGAGAGGGAATAGTCAGAGTAGGATAGATAGGTTTTTTTTAAAGGAGAACTCTGCTTTCTCGGCTCCGGAGTTGAGGGCGGTGGAGTTCTCTGACCACTGTATGCTGTCTGTGACTCTGAATGCCTCGGACACTCCACCCAGGGGAAGGGGTACCTGGAAACTGAATTCGGCTCTCCTGGAAGATGTAGAGGTAAGACAATCCTTTGAGGATTTTTTTCAGGCACAGGTTTCTATTCTGGACTTTTGCAGCAGTAAGTCAGAGTGGTGGGAGCTTGTGAAACAAAGGGCGATTGGACTTTTCAAGGCCATAAGTAAGAAGAAGCAGCTTGGTATGTATATTGCCTACCAGCATTTGCGGAGGAAGCTTGATCGTCTTGTCTCGTATGGAGGAGATCCAGGGGAGATCTCGGAGGTAAAGCTTCTTCTTAGGAAATGTCAATACGACCGGCATGCCTCCTTGGTTCTGGAGAGAGATTATGGGAAATATCACTCGCCTGATCCTTACCAGAACTGTAAGCAAGGCATAGCAGTTAAGACGGTCATAGGTCTGAGGGATAGTACGGGTTCCCTGGTGAAGTCCAGATCAGGGATCCTGGAGATCTTCAGGTCATATTACGCAGACCTTCTGGGAAGAAAGGACCTTAGTCGGGACAGGATGGAAAGCTTTCTGGATTCTACTCCAGGATTGGGAAATGATACATTGCCTTTGATGGATTTGACAGAACCAATTTCAGCGGATGAGGTAGTTCGTGCTATAGAGAAGCTGGCTACCAAAAAGTCGCCTGGGCCAGATGGGTTGACAGCTGAATTTTACAAGTGTTTTAAGTCCATTCTGGCTCCCTTTTTAGCGGAGGTTTATAACAGCTGTTTAGAAGAGGGTTCTCTCCCTCCCTCTATGAGGCAATCCGCTGTGATTCTTCTGTCAAAAGGTAAAGACCCCTCAATAATTGAGAACTGGCGCCCCATCAGTCTTCTCAATGTTGATAGAAAGATCTTGGCGAAGATTCTTTTTTGGCGCTTGTCGTCAGTAGCAGGCGATTTGTTGTCCAATCATCAGCACTGCTCGGTCCAGGGCAGAAGTACCTTTTCAGCAATTTTAGCTGTCCGGGAGGCTTTGGAGCGATGCAGGGCTGCTGGATGGAGAAAGTACTTGCTGGCATTGGATCAGGCGAAGGCTTTTGATCGAGTCAATCATGAGTACCTGTATTTGCTACTTGGTAGATACGGCCTGCAGGGGAGGTTTATTGATTGGCTGAAAACATTATATAAAGGGGCTGAGAGCTTCCCACTTGTTAATGGTTGGGTTGGACGGCCTTTTGAGGTTGGCTCTGGTGTGCGCCAGGGGTGTCCTTTGAGCCCCCTGCTATATGTATTCGCAATCGACCCCTTCATAAGAAGGTTAGAGAGTGGATCGTTGTGTGGGGTGCCTTTGGGCATTGCTGGTGTGCCGCCTTTGAAGGTCGTGGCCTATGCCGATGATGTGTCTGTTATTATCTCTGGGATGGAGGAGGCGCAGGAGGTGGTCTCTGTGATAGAGCAGTACACTGAGGCTTCTGGCTCTAAAATCAATCATGAAAAGAGTGAAGTTTTCTGGATGGGTGAGGAGGGTGAAAGCTTCGAACTTCCGGATGCCTTCCCAGAGCCCCAGCAGGAAATTAAAGTGTTGGGCATCAAATTTGGTCCTGGTGACTATGGTCATCGAAATTGGGAAAGCAGGTTGTTGAATGCCAATGCCAAGGTGGCAAGCTGGAAGAAATGGAAACTTTCCTTGAGGGAAAGGGTTGACTTGATTAAAACTTACCTGATCCCAATCTTTTTATATGTCAGCTTTGTCTGTATCTTGCCGGAATCTCTCTATGCAAGGGTGTACAGCTGCTTTTTCCAACTGTTATGGGGAAATAGGCTGAACCTGATCAAACGAAATGTAACTTACCTGTCCAGGCGGGAGGGTGGTCTAGGAATGGTCAACCCTATAGTTTTCTTTTCTCTGCTTTTTTTAAAGTATAATCTTGGTAATATGTTAGCAGAGACCCCGCCGGGATGGGTGGGTATTTTTCAATCTTGGTTTAGGCCTTTTCTGCGATGCTGGGAAGATGGCGGGCCAGTGAAAAGTCTGAGAGTCCGACATGGCAAGCTTCCGGCTTATGTTGCCCCGTGTCTGAAAATACTTAGGCAGTGGCAGGTGACAGTGGGGGATATCAAGTCCCTCCCCAGAAAGCTTCTGGAGAAGAGGATTTTGGGCTCTGCTTTCAGTGTGTCGCTGACCTTAAGGGATTGCCCAGGCCCCGTAATGAGGGAGGGGTTGCGTTTAATTAACTTAGGAAGAATCCCTTTGAAGTTTAGGGATCAAGCCTGGCTCGCTTTCCACGGAAGGCTCTATGTGAGAGGGAACCTGAAGCATCGCCCTGTGGATGATCGGGATTGTCCTAGAGCGGAGTGTGTTGGTAAAGTGGAGTCTATGGACCACTTTTTGCTCCAGTGTCCCTTTAACATAGAGGTGTATAAAAGGGTGGGGAGGGCTCTAGGCATCCCCTTTCTCTATCGCATGAGTTATGCGGAGTGGGTGTACGGGGCATTCCCAACTCGCTGGGATTTTGATTTGGATACACTTTTTCTAGTTAGTATAGTTGTCCGTTACTTCACGTGGAATGCACGGTGCCAGATTACCCTGCGGAAGAAAGTCCTCCCTGTCGAGGTGGTGGTGTACGATATTCTGGGTGAGGTTGGGAAGATTCGGGGTCTTGAGAAGGGCAGGGAGCCTCGAGCGGTCTGGATAAGGGCGTGGAGGAATATCAGACCTGCTTTTGGTGAACTGTCCATCTCTGGGTGAAAAGCTTTTTTCCTATGCTATTTCTTTCACGCCCTTAGCTTTTGTTAGTTAATATCTTCATTTTTGAAGAAGGGCTGCATGCATAATGGGAGTGGTTTTGTTTCTTGACCTCGCAGGTTTGATGTCTGGTGTGGTGGTGTGAGTCTTATTAAGATTATTTTTCCCGGTAATGATGTGTTTCATGATGTGAGTTTTGTTTTTGCTGTAAAGGCAGTCTTTATTTGAGAGCAGAATTTGCTATGTATTTTTTTCCCCCCTTTTCATGTAAATATGTATATATTTATTTATGTATATTGATTTTATGCTTATTGATTGCAAGACTTTTAATAAACAAAATTGGGAAGACTTACATATAGGTAGAAAGTGGTGACCATTGATGTCAGTGGTTACTTATCTGGTAGGCAGAAGGAACCCTAATATTCCCTAGAACCTCGGTTTAGAAAGGTTGGATTACCTGTTTGTTTTACAGGCATGCAGTCAGCATCCTTGCTAAACTGCTGACATGACAGTAATACTCCCAACTTTCTATTCCATTTCCATACATTTATCCATGATGTTTATTTATAAAAGTAGAACATTTAGGATTGTATATTTATGTTTCAAAGAGAAAATTTAGAGCTACCCACAGACGTTTAGATGGCAATATAAAGAAATAGGTAATTTTGAATCAAACATTTGTTCTTCTAAGCAGCAAAATCCACACAAAATATATTTTGTAGACCACCATTAACCAGAAAAACCATTACACAGATAGGGGACTTTTCTACTCTCTTCTGTTGGGTGCACATGGTGAGAAGCTCACAGTGTGCAGTGAAATCGGAGGAAGCCGTTTCAGTCCAGTAGAGGAGCCGTAGAACCGTGCAAGACTGAAGGGAAGGCCGACAGTCAGAGTTAATTGGGTTGTTTTATCCTGTCAAAACTCTTCAACTTTTTTGTGCATCGTTGGTTGCAGGTGGATCCAGAACTGGTGGGGGCGCCGAAGAGCCAGGAACAGCCCAGAAAACCTGTACAGCCGCTGGGAGCAGGACTATGACCTGCAGATCTTCGGACAGTTGGGACTTTTCTATGAGTACCTGGAAATGGGTGAGATAGATACTTACCTACACTATGTGAAGGGGTTACATCACCTTTTCTCAATCTTCTTACCATAGAGCAGTGATATGCAAACTGTGGCCCTCCAGCTGTTGCAAAACTACAAGTCCCTTGAGGCATAGCAAGACTCCGAGAGCCACGAGCATGACACCCAGAGGCAGAGGCATGATGGGACTTGTAGTTTTGCAACAACTGGAGGGCCACAGTTTGCATATCCCTGTCATAGAGGAACCCTTGATGGTCTCAGGGAACCCCCTGCTAATAAAACTGTCAACCACCAATGTTATTGAGAGAAAATTGTTGGAGGGGCCAAATCGAAGCAATTTAATTTAAACTTGCTGTGTGACATGGCATAGGAATGACCTGGAGTGACTTAGTAGTCTAGGGGGCAAATTAGAAACAAAAAAAACATTTCTGAGAGAAGAGCCCCACACCCGTGGTAGAAAGTCCATACTCAGTTTTTCGAATCCACCTGTTTATTATATTGAAAACCACAAGCCAATATATTTCAGGTCTTCTTCCTCAGGACCACACAAATCTCTGTATGCTGGAGAAATGCATTGGAATGATGCCAGACTCAAAGGAGTTTTGTGATAAGTCTATATGTAAGCTAAAATGTCCAAATTGGGCACAATTAGCAATTTCCCGCCCCGGTTTAATGTGACTCATTAGTGTTACAAGGTCTCAGGTGTGAGCAGGTGTGTTAAATTTGGTGTTATCGCTCTCACTCTCTCATACTGGTCACTGGAAGTTCAACATGGCACCTCATGGCTCTCTGAGGATCTGAAAAAAAGAATTGTTGCTCTACATAAAGATGGCCTAGGCCAGTGATGGCGAACCTTTTTGAGCCCGAGTGCCCAAACTGCGACACAAAACCAACTTGTATTTTTCTAAGTGCCAACATCCATCGCCATGCAGCACATCGCCATGCAGCACATCGCCATGCAGCACATTGCCATGCAGCACATCGCACAACTCCATCACACTGTAAATTTCTAGCACATAATATGTATTGCCCTTCAGCTCACAACTCTGTCGTCCGGCCACATCACGTTAGTGAGCTACACATTACACATCGTCATGTATTTTGTAACTCATAGCACACCTCCTCACCATGCATCCCACCTTCCATACAGCTCATGGCCCACTTTCCTCTTCATCACACATTTGGTCCCCCCTCTGCAGTTTACCACCCCCTCCCCCCCCTTTGCTGTGGTACAGCAGTGGTGCAGTGACACTCATGTAGCCCATCATGCTCCCTCTGCCCACACACCCATAGCAAACGCCCATAGCACAGAACACGGTCACATGGCGCAGCTCCGAACTCATCTCTGGGCTTTCTCCCCAGTGGATTGAAGCAGTTGCATTCGGGAAACCTCCGAGCAAGCAAACGCCCACTTCTCCTCCCACACCCTCTAGTCGATTGGCTGTTCATTCCCTAAACAAGGAAGGTGATTGGCCGCCCAGTCGATTGGCTGTTCATCCAACGGCTGGGGGAGGTGATTGGCCGCCCTTCCTGCCGGTCTGATTTGGTCCCAAAGCGTTTTTTTCAAAGAGTTATGCTCTGGGTCAAAGTGCTGTGAGTGATCTGGAGGAGGAAGGGCAGTGCCGGGACAGTGCATGGACACTGGGCGATATTTCCTCTCAGTGAAGTGTGTGGAGCTTTTGTTTGCCCTGCACTGCTCAGAAAACTATAGCTGGCGTGCCCAGGGAGAGAGCTCTGCGTGCCAGCAGTGGTTCGCCATCACTGGCCTAGGCTATAAGAAGATTGCCAAGGCCCTGAAACTGAGCTGCAGCACGATGGCCAAGACCATACAGAGGGTTGACAGGACAGGATCCACTCAGAACAGGCCTCGCCATGGTTGACCAAAGAAGTTGAGTGCACGTGCTCAGCGTCATATCCAGAGGTTGTCTTTGGGAAATAGACATATGAGTGCTGCCAGCATTGCTGCAGAGGTTGTAGGGGTGAGGGGTCAGCCTGTCAGTGCTCAGACCATACACCGCACACTGCATCAAATTTGTCTGCATGGCTGTCATCCCAGAAGGAAGCCTCTGCTAAAGATGAGGCACAAGAAAGCCCACAAACAGTTTGCTGAAGACAAGCAGACTAAGGACATGGATTAAAGCAGGGGTCTTCAAACTACGGCCCTCCAGTAGTTCGGGAACTACAATTCCCATCATGCCTAGTCATGTCTGGGCATGTCAGAGTTTTACAATGCCTCATGGGATGTGTAGTTCCACAACAGCTGGAGGGCCGTAGTTTGAGGATCCCTGGATTAAAGGAACCATGACCTGTGGTTTGATGAGACCAAGATAAACTTATTTGGTTCAGATGGTGTCAAGCATGTGTGGCGGCAACCAGGTGAGGAGTACAAAGACAAGCGTGTCTTGCCTACAGTCAAGCATGGTGGTGGGAGTGTCATGGTCTGGGGCTGCATGAGTGCTGCCGGCACTGGGGAGCTACAGTTCATTGAGGGAACCATGAATGCCAACATGTACTGTGACATACTGAAGCAGAGCATGATCCCCTCCCTTCAGAGACTGGGCCGCAGGGCAGTATTCCAACATGATAATGACCCCAAACACACCTCCAAGATGACCACTGCCTTGCTAAAGAAGCTGAGGGTGAAGGTGATGGACTGGCCAAGCATGTCTCCAGACCTGAACCCTATTGAGCATCTGTGAGGCATCCTCAAAGGGAAGGTGGAGGAGAGCAAGGTCTCTAACATCCACCAGCTCTGTGATGTCATCATGGAGGAGTGGAAGAGGACTCCAGTGGCAACCTGTGAAGCTCTGGTGAACTCCATGCCCAAGAGGGTTAAGGCAGTGCTGGAAAATAATGGCGGCCACACAGAATATTGACACTTTGGGCCCAATTTGGACATTGTCACTTAGGGGTGTACTCACTTTTGTTGCCAGAGGTTTATACATGAATGGCTGTGTGTTGAGTTATTTTGAGGGGACAGCAAATTTACACTGTTATACAAGCTGTACACTCACTACTTTACATTGTAGCAAAGTGTCATTTCTTCAGTGTTGTCACATGAAAAGATAGAATAAAAGGTTTACAAAATCTTGAGGGGTGTACTCACTTTTGTGAGATACTGTATCTGTAATGAGGCCGTTTGGGTTTTACAGCTTCTCCTACCATTGGTGGGACCTTTGTTCTCCTCTAAATCTTTTGACCCTCCAACTGTGAGTCTCGTGCTACAAGGCCAAGGGTAAAAGAGTATTTTATCACCACATCCTTATTTCATTTACACAATAGCAATGAGATGTCTTGCTTTGTCTTTTTGCATTTTATTTTAGCACAACTCTCCTGAAGAAGCATTTAACTGAAACGCGTTGAGGCTAAGAATCCATCCACAGAGCACCACTGTCAATTCCGTTTTTGTATCACTGCTCTGTATCGGCTGCCATTCTCGACTAAAGGAGACTGACAGTTGCGCAATACCAATGCTCCCCCAATTTCCAGGGGAAAGACAAATAGTGTCGGGACTTCTTAGGTAGAAGATCTCTCAAAGAAATGTCATGACCCAATCAAGTGCTAAAAGTCAATTCTTTAGTCACACTTAACCCTTGATCAAAAAACTGGCCTCCACGATTTAAAGAATTGAAATCCAACCAACCGGCTAATCTCCTCCTCTTTAGGTCAGCCCTGCCCCTTTCATTCATTGGATTTCAGTTCTTTCGATCATGGAGACCATTTTTTGGTTGAGGGTTAAGTAAGTGTGACTGAAGCATTTTTAGTACTTGTTTGTGTCATGACATTTCTATGAGAGTTCTTCCATCCAAAAATTCCCAGCACTCTTAGCTTTTCCTCTGGAAATTTGGAGAACATTGGTATTGTGAGTCTCCTTTAGTCTAGAATGGCAGCCAATATACAGAAGTGATCTCCTTTAAAAATTGCAGTGACAGTGCTGCGCTGTGGGAGAATTCATAGTCTTAACGCGTTTCGGTTAAATACTTTTTCATGAGAGGGATGTTCTAAACTACATGTGTCAATTACAAGGCCCGCTAGCTGAATTTGGCCCTCCAGGCCTTTTCATGCGGCCCTGGGGTGGAAGTGAGATGTAAACTGCCTGTGAAAGAGAGCCGATTCCCGCACACTGTGCATAGCACACTCCAAAATCCTAGTGCACTCCTCCATACTGCACTCTGTACACAGCGCACTCCTTAAGTCTGTATGTAGCGCACCCCTGGACTCTGCACTCTGTACGTAGCTCCACACATATGGCACTCCTGGTATTTATTGCCCCCTTAAGATTCTCCCACTGTTTGGCAATTTGGCCACACCCATAGTTTGATGCTGTTCAGTGGGGGACGTGGTCAAGTTCCTGCACCTATTCTCTAGGGGAAAAAAAGTCCTGCATAAATGTGTATACAGTGGGGATAAAAAGTTTGGGCACCCCAGTTAAAAATTTGTATTAATGTGCATAAAGAAGCCAAGGAAAGATGGAAAAATCTCCAAAAGGCATCAAATTACAGATTAGACATTCTTATATGTCAACAAAAGTTAGATTTTATTTCCATCATTGACACTTTCAAAATGACAGAAAACAAAAAAATGGCGTCTGCAAAAGTTTGGGCACCCTGCAGAATTTATAGCATGCACTGCCCCCTTTGCAAGGCTGAGACCTGCCAGTGTCATGGATTGTTCTCAATCATCGTCTGGGAAGACCAGGTGATGTCAATCTCAAAGGTTTTAAATGCCCAGACTCATCTGACCTTGCCCCAACAATCAGCACCATGGGATCTTCTAAGCAGTTGTCTAGAAAACTGAAACTGAAAATAGTTGATGCTCACAAAGCTGGAGAAGGCTATAAGAAGATAGCAAAGCGTTTTCAGATGTCAATATCCTCTGTTCGGAATGTAATTAAGAAATGGCAGTCATCAGGAACAGTGGAAGTTAAAGCAAGATCTGGAAGACCAAGAAAAATATCAGACAGAACAGCTCGCAGGATTGTGAGAAAAACAATTCAAAACCCACGTTTGACTGCAGGATCCCTCCAGAAAGATCTGGCAGACACTGGAGTTGTGGTACACTATTCCACTATAAAGAGATACTTGTACAAATATGGTGTTCATGGAAGAGTCATCAGAAGAAAACCTCTTCTACGTCCTCACCACAAAAACCAGCGTTTGAACTTTGCAAATGAACATATAGACAAGCCTGATACATTTTGGAAACCAGTTCTGTGGACCGATGAGGTTAAAATTTAACTTTTTGGCCGGAATGAGCAAAGGAACGTTTGGAGAAGAAGGGGCACAGAATTTAATGAAAAGAACCTCTGTCCAACTGTTAAGCATGGGGGTGGATCAATCATGCTTTGGGGTTGTATTGCAGCCAGTGGCACAGGGAACATCTCAGGAGTAGAAGGAAAAATGGATTCAATAAAATTTCAGCACATTTTGGATGGTAACTTGATGCCATCTGTGAAAAAGCTGAAGTTAAAGGGAGGATGGCTTCTACAAATGGATAATGATCCTAAACACACCTCGAAATACACGGGGGATTACATCAAGAGGTGTCAACTGAAGGTTTTGCCATGGCCTTCACAATCTCCTGACCTCAACATAATTGAAAATCTATGGATAGACCTTAAAAGAGCAGTGCGTGACAGACAGCCCAGAAATCTCAAAGAACTGGAAGACTTTTGTAAGGAAGAATGGGCAAAGATACCTCAAACAAGAATTGAAAGACTCTTGGCTGGCTACAAAAAGCGTTTACAAGCTGTGATACTTGCCAAAGGGGGCAGTACAAGATATTAACTCTGCAGGGTGCCCAAACTTTTTCAGACGCCATTTTTTTGTTTTCTGTTATTTTGAAAGTGTAAATGATGGAAATGAAATCTAACTTTTGTTGACATATTATAAGAATGTCTAATCTGTAATTTGATGCCTTTTGGAGATTTTTTCCATCTTTCCTTGGCTTCTTTATGCACATTAATACAAATTTTTACCTGGGGTGCCCAAACTTTCGATCCCCACTGTATATAGTCCTACAGTTACAACCGGCCCTTTGAGGACAACCATAATGCTTGTCCTCAATAAAATTGAGTTTGACGCCCCTGTTCTAAACTAAAAGGCAAAAAAGACAAAGTAATTGGTATTATGTAAATGAAATGTGGTGATAAAATACTATTTTACCCTATGGCCTTGTAGCACGAGACTCTCACAATTGGAGGTTCAGAAGATTTAGAGGAGAACGAAGGCCACACCAAATGGTAGGAGAAGCTGGGAAACCCAACCGGCCCAGATACATATAGACTGATCTTTCTTTTACAGAACTCCATTGAGTTTAGGATCATTCCAAATTATTTCTTCATCTTAGAGATTCGTGTGACCTTGATGATGTGTTGGTTGTGTGGTTTCCATATAATAAACTGGTGGATGAAGAACTTATTTTGGATTCTCTACCACTAGTGTGTGTGGGGCTCTTGTTTTTTGCCCCCTGAGACTTTGTCACTCCACTTTGTTCAAATGCCAGGTCACATTGCCAGTTTAAATTCAACCGCTTGGATTTAGCTCCTCCTACAACTCTCTCTCTTTTACCCTTGGCCTTGTTGGACGAGACTCCCAGTTGGAGGTTCAAATAGATTAGGAGGAGAACACCAATGGTAGGAGAGACTGAAAAACCCAACCTGCTAAACTCCACCTCTTTTGGTGAACCCCCGCCCCTTCCATTCATTGGATTTCAGTTCTTTCAAGGCCATTTTTTTGGTCATGGTTAAATGTGACTAAAGGGTTGGCGTACTTCACATTTCTTCGAGAGACCTAAAAAGGCCCAACACTGTTTATTTCCCGTGATAATCGGGGGAGCATTGTTATTGTATCTCCTTTAGCTTGGAATGGCAGCCAATACAGAGGACCGATCCCCTTTACTTCTGTTACTTCCTCTGTAGAAGTCAGAGCTCTTCCATAAATATTTTGGAGGTTTTTTTATTATAAAAAAAAATATTTTGGAGGGTTTTTTATGGAAAAAGATAAAACAAATATTTTGGAGGGTCTTTTATGGACAAAAATAAATTAAAAAACATATATTGAAGGGGTTTTTATGGAAAAAAATAAAACAAATATTTTGGAGGGTTTTTTATGGAAAAAAATATATATATTTTGGAGGGTTTTTTTATGGAAAAAAAATAAAACAAATATTTTGGAGGGTCCTTTATGGAAAAAAATAAATTAAAAAATATTTTGGAGGGTTTTTTATGGAAAAAAAACTAAAAAAAATATATTGGAGGGTTTTTTTATGGAAAGAAAAATAAAAAAAATATTTTGGAGGGTTTTTTTATGGAAAGAAAAATAAAAAAAAATTTTGGAGGGTTTTTTATGGAAAGAAAAAAAATGTTTGGAGGGTTTTCTATGGAAAAAAAAATAAAAAAAATATTTTGGAGGGTTTTTCCTGACCCTCTTATTTCCTTCTAGTCATCCAGTTTGGCTTCATCACCCTCTTCGTGGCCTCCTTCCCGCTGGCACCTGTGCTCGCCCTGCTCAACAACATCCTAGAGATCCGCGTCGATGCCTGGAAGCTGACCTCGCAGTTCAGACGACCGTATGCAGCGAAGGCGCACAGCATCGGAGTGTGGCAGGAAATCCTCAACGCCATGGCCGTTCTCTCTGTGGTGACCAATGTAAGTGTACTAAGAGGACCGGTCTATTCTCATCCTTACATGTGAGGAACATGAGACTGTCTATTCCCATCCTTACATGTGGGAACATGAGACTGTCTATTCTCATCCTTACATGTGGGGAACATGAGACTGTCTATTCCCATCCTTACATGTGGGAACATGAGACTGTCTATTCTCATCCTTACATGTGGGGAACATGAGACTGTCTATTCTCATCCTTACATGTGAGGAACATGAGACTGTATTTTCCCATCCTTACATGTGAGGAACATGAGACTGTCTATTCCCATCATTACATGTGAGGAACATGAGACTGTCTATTCTCATCATTACATGTGAGGAACACGAGACTGTCTATTCTCATCCTTACATGTGAGGAACACGAGACTGTCTATTCCCATCCTTACATGTGGAGAACATGAGACTGTCTATTCCCATCCTTACATGTGGAGAACATGAGACTGTCTATTCTCATCCTTACATGTGAGGAACATGAGACTGTCTATTCCCATCCTTACATGTGGGGAACATGAGACTGTCTATTCCCATCCTTACATGTGAGGAACATGAGACTGTCTATTCCCATCCTTACATGTGGGGAACATGAGACTGTCTATTCCCATCCTTACACGTGAGGAACATGAGACTGTCTATTCCCATCCTTACACGTGAGGAACATGAGACTGTCTATTCCCATCCTTACACGTGAGGAACATGAGACTGTCTATTCCCATCCTTACACGTGAGGAACATGAGACTGTCTATTCCCATCCTTACATGTGAGGAACATGAGACTGTCTATTCCCATCCTTACATGTGAGGAACATGAGACTGTCTATTCCCATCCTTACATGTGGGGAACATTAGACTGTCTATTCCCATCCTTACATGTGAGGAACATGAGACTGTCTATTCTCATCCTTACATGTGAGGAACATGAGACTGTCTATTCCTTTCCTTACATGTGAGGAACATGAGACTGTCTATTCCCATCCTTACATGTGGGATACATGAGACTGTCTATTCCTTTCCTTACATGTGAGGAACATGAGACTGTCTATTCCCATCCTTACATGTGGGGAACATGAGACTGTCTATTCTCATTCTTACATGTGAGGAACATGAGACTGTCTATTCCCATCCTTACATGTGGGGAACATGAGACTGTCTATTCTCATCCTTACATGTGAGGAACATGAGACTGTCTATTCCCATCCTTACATGTGAGGAACATGAGACTGTCTATTCCCATCCTTACACGTGAGGAACATGAGACTGTCTATTCCCATCCTTACATGTGGGGAACATGAGACTGTCTATTCTCATTCTTACATGTGAGGAACATGAGACTGTCTATTCCCATCCTTACATGTGGGGAACATGAGACTGTCTATTCTCATCCTTACATGTGAGGAACATGAGACTGTCTATTCCCATCCTTACATGTGAGGAACATGAGACTGTCTATTCCCATCCTTACATGTGAGGAACATGAGACTGTCTATTCTCATCCTTACATGTGAGGAACATGAGACTGTCTATTCCCATCCTTACATGTGAGGAACATGAGACTGTCTATTCCCATCCTTACATGTGAGGAACATGAGACTGTCTATTCTCATCCTTACATGTGAGGAACATGAGACTGTCTATTCCCATCCTTACATGTGAGGAACATGAGACTGTCTATTCTCATCCTTACATGTGAGGAACATGAGACTGTCTATTCCCATCCTTACATGTGAGGAACATGAGACTGTCTATTCCCATCCTTACATGTGAGGAACATGAGACTGTCTATTCCCATCCTTACATGTGAGGAACATGAGACTGTCTATTCCAATCCCTACTATTACAAAGTGTAATAATCACCTGATCAGCAGATTGCACAGCTAAAATCTGCAGTCATTTAGCAGTTGTGAACACTCATGTGATCCGACTTTGATGCAAATTCAGCCATACAATCTGCATGTGACTTGCAGTGCGGTGTGACTCCCATGCGATATCTGACATCACATATATGTGTGAACCGGCACTCAGGATTTACATTGACGCCCCTTTATTATTTCTATATTTGATGATTTTCCTCCCTTAGGCTTTTATCGTGGCTTTCACCTCAGACATGATCCCGCGTCTCGTCTATTATTACGCCTACTCTGAAAACGAGAGAATCCCGATGTCCGGCTACATCAATAGCAGCCTCTCCGTCTTCGACGTTTCCGAATTTAACAACAAAAGCATGCCGCTGGAAAACCTCATGAACGTCACCCAGTGCAGGTGGGAGGAGCCATCGTTCCGTCAGACCGTTCTTCATCCTGATTATTTCATTGCAGTTCATTGTAGAACGCAGGAGGGCGCTATTCTGGAAATTTCTACATCATCTGTATGACAGCATCGGGTCTTCCTTTCATTCCAAACAGAAGTTAGAGTTTATATGTTCTCCCAGCATTCACCTGGGAGTTTCCACCCACAGCTCATAAGATACTGGAGGATTCCCCGTCCCATGCAGCAATGTCAGGAGCATTTTATCAGGGACACTATTTGGTCTTTTTTAAGTAGAACTGAAGGTCCTTTTTTCATTTTGAGTTAGAGAGGGTTTTCCTTTTTTTTTCATCTGTGTCCCTTTGGGGAGATTTACCTTTACTTCCTGTTCCATAGTAAAAATGGGAAGTAAGAGGAAATCCCTCCAAAGTAAGGGAATGCCTGGTTGTCTCCAGAACTAGTGTCCCCATTGGAAGATTTCCCTTCGCTTCCTGTCCCATAGCCAAAACAGGAAGTGAGAAGTTCCTCCAAAGTGAGGGAATCTCTTGTTGTCACCAGATCTAGTGTCTCCATTGGAAGATTTCCCTTCGCTTCCTGTCCCATAGCCAAAACAGGAAGTGAGAAGTTCCTCCAAAGTGAGGGAATCTCTTGTTGTTACCAGATCTAGTGTTCACGTTGGAAGATTTTCCTTCACTTCCTGTCCCATAGCCAAAACAGGAAGTGAGAAGTTCCTCCAAAGTGAGGGAATCTCTTGTTGTCACCAGATCTAGTGTCCCCATTGGAAGATTTCCCTTCACTTCCTGTCCCATAGCCAAAACAGGAAGTGGGAAGCTCCGCCAAAGTGAGGGAATCACTTGTTGTTACCAGATCTAGTGTTCACGTTGGAAGATTTTCCTTCACTTCCTGTCCAAAAGTAAAAACAGGAAGTGAGAAGTTCCTCCAAAGTGAAGGAATCCCTTGCTGTCACCTGATCTGGTGTTCACATTTGGAAGATTTTCCATCACTTCCTGTCCCATAGTCAAAACAGGAAGTAAGAGGAAATTCCCCCAAATTGAGGGAATCCCTTGTTGTCACCTGACCTAGTGTCCCCATTGGAAGATTTCCCTCCTTTTCCTGTCCCATAGCCAAAACAGCAAGTAAGAAGAAGTTCCTCCAAAGTGAGGGAATCTCTTGTAGTCACCAGATCTGGTGTCCCCATCAAAATATTTCACTTCTATTCCTTTCCCATATCCAAAACAGAAAGTAAGAGGACATTTCTCCAAAGTGAAGGCATCTCTTGTTGTCACCAGATCTAGTGTCCCCATTGGAAGATTTCCCTTTTATTCCTGTTCCTTGTTCAAAACATGAAGTAAGAGGAAATTCCCCCAAAGTGAGGGAATCCCTTGTTGTCACCTAACCCAGTGTCCCCATTACAAGATTTCCATTCTTTTCCCGGCCATGTCATAAACAGGAAGTAAGAGGAAATCTCTGCAAAGTGAGGGAATCCCTAGTTGTCACCTGAAATAGTGTCACCATTGGAAGTTTTTTCCCTCTATTCCTGTCCCATATCCAAAACAGGAAGTAAGAGGAAATCTCTGCAAAGTGAGGGAATCCCTAGTTGTCACCTGAAATAGTGTCACCATTGGAAGTTTTTTCCCTCTATTCCTGTCCCATATCCAAAACAGGAAGTAAGAGGAAATCTCTGCAAAGTGAGGGAATCCCTGGTTGTCCCCATTGGAAGATTTCCCTTCTATTCCTGTCTCGTATTCAAAACAGGAAGTGAGAGGAAATTCCTTGAAAGTGAGGGAATCCCTAGTTGTCCCCATTGGAAGATTGCTTCTATTTCTGTTCTTGTGACAACAAAAAATGTTGGATTTTCCTTTACTTAGGGTGATAACGGTAACAGGACAGATAGAAAGTGACTCCTGATAACGGGGACACAGACTGCAATAAAAACCCGACAGGGGTTCTAATCCATCTCAACTCCATACAAATCTACAACAAATCTTCCTTCATTTATATTTCAATTAAACTTCAACTATAATTAAAGGCAAAACTTTTGTTTTAGTTTTGGATGAGGTGCGGGGGAGGGGGGTGTTAGAACCCCTGTCAGCTTTTATTGCTGTCTGTGTCCCCATAGAGAAGATTCTCCGTCTCTATTTGTCCCGTTTAATGTTATCATTAACCATTTCCGGACCATCTGCCGCATATATACTGCCCGGCTGCACAAAATCACACATGTACGTAATTCTGTGCGGGAGATGTCGGGGGTGCGAGCGCTGTGATTGGACACCGCAGGAGCCAATCAGCGGGTACGGCATCCGCAATGGAAGAAGGCAGAGCGCCGTTCTGTCACAGAGGAAGAGAGAGAGATCTGTGTTTCAGCTAAGCAGGAACACAGATCTCTCTTTTCCTCTATTGCATCCATCCCACACAGTTAGAAAGCACTCCGTAGGGCATTGATGGTGAACCTTGGCACCGCAGATGTTTTGGAACTACATTTCCCATGATGCTCGTGCACTCTGCAGTGTAGTTGAGCATCATGGGAAATGTAGTTCCAATACATCTGCGGTGCCAAGGTTCCCCATCACTGGAGCACACTTAACCCCATGGTGTTAACCCCTTCCCTGCCTGTGTCCTATATACAGCATTTTTGTTTAAGCACTGATCACTGTATTGGTGTCACTCGTCCCCAAAAAAGTGTCAGATTTGTCCGCCGCAATCCCGCTAAAAATCGCTGATCGCCGCCAAAAAAAAAATAAAAAGTCCATAAACCTTTCCCATAGTTTGTAGATGCGATAACTTTTGCACAAACCAATCAAAATACTTTTCTTGGGATTTTTTTTTACCAAAAATATGTAGCAGAATACAAATTGGCCTAAAAGCATGAAAAAATTAGATTTTTAAAATTTTTTTGGGAATGTTATATAGCAGAAAGTGAAAAATATTGTTTTTTTTTTTTTTTTTGTTTTTTTTTTCAGAATTGTCACTTTTTTGTTTATAGCACAAAAAACAAAAATCGCACAGGTGATCAAATACCGCCAAAAGAAAGCTCTGTTTGTGGGAAAAAAAGGCCATCAATTTTATTTGGGTACAGCGTCGCACGACCGCGCAATTGTCAGTTAATGTAACGCAGTGCCGAATCGCAAAAAAATGTGCCTGGTCAGGAAGGGGGGGAAATCCTTCTGGTCTCAAAGTGGTTAATGGCGGAAGGATTTGCCCCCTCAATGACCAGGCCATTTTTTGCGATTCGGCACTGCGTTACTTTAACTGACAATTGCGCGGTCGTGCGACGCTGTACCCAAATAAAATTGATGTCCTTTTTTTCCCACAAACAGAGCTTTCTTTTGGTGGTATTTGATCATCTGTGCGATTTTTATTTTTTGTGCTATAAACAAAAAAAGAGCGACAATTTGTAAAAAAAAAAAAAAAAAAAAAAAACAATATTTTTCACTTTCTGATATATAACATTCCCCAAAAAAAATTTAAAAATCTAATTTTTTTCATGCTTTTAGGCCAATTTGTATTCTGCTACATATTTTTGGGGAAAAAAAATCACAATAAGCGTATTTTGATTGGTTTGCGCAAAAGTTATCGCATCTACAAACTACGGGAAAGATTTATATCCCGTGGATCGGCATCCCTGCTGCCTAGTGCCCGCATGCCCCCAGGACCACTACCGCGTACCGATGTACCCATAAGTCGATTTGCAATACCCGAGCCAACCTGCCGCAGTATATATGCAGCGGGCGGTCGGCAAGTGGTTAAAGTTACTCAGTGCTGTATCACAAAAAATGGCCTGATCATTAAAAGGGGGGTAAAACCTTCCGTGGTTAAAAGAAAAAAAAAAGTAAAAGAAAATCCCAATTTTGGGTTGTCCCAAGAAAAATTATAGAGCGAAAATCCTCCATTGGGGACCTGGGGGTGGGGGGGTCCCCAAGGAATTCCCTTAATTTGCAGGGATTTCCTCTCACTTCCTGTTTGGCTATGGGACAGGAAGTGAAGGGAAATCTTCGCAATGGGACACAGATGGCAAAAAAAAAAAAAAAAAAAAACGGACAGGCATTATAACCCCTCCCTTACTTTATCCAAACTGAAAAAAAAAAAAACAAAGTTTTTCCTTTAGTTCTACTTTAAATCATATTTTCTGTATTAACTTTGGAAATACATCTACTGTGTTAAGTGCTGAGAGCTCTAAAGACCTATTTTGTGGGACAGAGTAGGGAAGGGTTAACATTTTTGTCAGGTTTTTAAATCTGTTTGTGACCCCATTAGAAGGATTTTCATTCACTTCCTGTCCCTGTGACACCCAGACAGGAAATAGTGTGCGGGATGGGCAGGCAGAGACTGCAATAGAGAAATTACATTTTAAATCTTCCTCACTCTTCCAAAAATGTGTTCCTGTCTGTGACCCCCTTTGGAAAGATTTCCCATCATTTCCTGTTCTGACAAAAAGTGAGGGAAACATTTCTTCAATAGGGACACCGAATGCAATAAAAGAATTCAGTGAAATCCTCTTCTCTGAATATATGGAGGAGAAGAGGTCAGGAATTGGCATTTGTAAGAATCTGAATCCCCAGAATGGAGAATCTCAGAATCTCACCTCTCAGGGATGGCTGTGTGTGCTGATATCTGACTTGTATTCTCTCCCTGTCAGAGCAGAAATGTCAGCCCACGGTCACACTGTGTGGCCCCATTCACACCTCAGAGTTTTGTGGCTCCAAAATGCTGGAGGCGAATAAAATCAATTCTTTTCTATGGAGATCATTCACATTTCCACTCCGAGTCACCGGAAGCCAAACGCCCGGCGCTCAGGAAAGTTCTGGAGCTTTTTTTGTGGTTTGAATCGGGCAAATTGGTGCGTTTTTTGATCCATAGAAATGCATGGAAACTCTTGAATCGAGCGTTTTTATAGCATTTTGTCACACATTTTTGAGCGTTTTTCTGCTCAATCGCAACAATTAAATTAAAAGAAATATAAATAAATAAATAACTAAAAAAAAAAAAAATCAAAAATTAAATAAATAAATAAAAACCCTAAACACAACCCATAATAATAAACCCCAATATTAACCCCTGATCCTAACCCTGAACTCTAAAATTGACCCCTAACCCTAAAATTAACCTCTACTATTAACCCCTAACCCTAATATTACCTTTAACTCTAATCCTAAACCCTTAAATTAACCTCTAACCCTAACATTTAAACCTAGCCCTAATACTAATCTCTAACCCCAAATATTAACCCATAACCCTAATATTGACCCCTAACCCTAATATCCCTTAACCCTAATATTAACCCCTAACTCCAATCCTAAACCCTAAAATTAACCTCTAACCCTAATATTAAAACCTAGCCCTAATACTAACCCCTAACTCTAATCTTTACTCCTTGCCCTAAGATTGACCCCATAATCCTAATATTAACCCCTAACCCTAGTATTACCCCCTAACCCTAATATCCCCTAACCCTAATATTAACCCCGAACTCTAATCCTAAACCTTATAATTAACCCCTAACCCTAATAAACCCTAACCCTTATAACGCCTAACCCTAATATCCCCTAACCCTAATATTAACCCCTAACCCTAATATCCCCTAACCCTAATATCCCCTAACCATAATATTAACCCCTAACTCTAATAGTAACCCCTATCCCTAATATCCCTTAACCCTAATATCCCCTAACCCTAATATCCCCTAACCCTAATATTAACCCCTAACCCTAATATTATCCCCTAACCCTAATATCCCCTAACCATAATATTAACCCCTAACTCTAATATTAACCCCTAACCCTAATCCTAAACCCTATAATTAACCCCTAACCCTAATATTACCCCTAACCCTAATATTACCCCGAAACCCTAATATTAACCCTTAACAATAAAACCTAACCCTAATAAACCCTAATATTAAGCCCTAACTCTAATATTAAGCCCTAACCCTAATATCCCCTAACCCTAATATTAACCCCAACCCTAATATCCCCTAACCCTAATATTAACCCCTAACCCTAATATTACCCCGAAACCCTAATATTAACCCCTAACCCTAATATTAAGCCCTAACCCTTATATCCCCTAACCCTAATATTAACCCCTAACCCTAATATCCCCTAACCCTAATATTAACCCCTAACCCTAATATTAAGCCCTAACCCTTATATCCCCTAACCCTAATATTAACCCCTAACCCTAATATCCCCTAACCCTAATATTAACCCCTAACCCTAATATTATCCCCTAACCCTAATATTATCCCCTAACCCTAATATTAACCCCTATCCCTAATATCCCTTAACCCTAATATCCCCTAACCCTAATATTATCCCCTAACCCTAATATCCCCTAACCATAATATTAACCCCTAACTCTAATATTAACCCCTAACCCTAATCCTAAACCCTATAATTAACCCCTAACCCTAATATTACCCCTAACCCTAATATTACCCCGAAACCCTAATATTAACCCTTAACAATAAAACCTAACCCTAATAAACCCTAATATTAACCCCTAACCCTAATATTAAGCCCTAACCCTAATATCCCCTAACCCTAATATTAACCCCTAACCCTTATATCCCCTAACCCTAATATTAACCCCTAACCCTAATATCCCCTAACCCTAATATTAACCCCTAACCCTAATATTAACCCCTAACCCTAATATTATCCCCTAACCCTAATATTAACCCCTATCCCTAATATCCCCTAACCCTAATATTAACCCCTAACCCTAATATTAACCCCTAACCCTAATATCCCCTAACCCTAATATTAACCCCTAACTCTAATATTAACCCCTAACCCTAATCCTAAACCCTATAATTAACCCCTAACCCTAATATTACCCCTAACCCTAATATTACCCCGAAACCCTAATATTAAGCCCTAATTATAATATTAACCCCAAATCCTAAAATTAATTGCTGATATTAACCCCTAATCCGATTCCTAACCCCTAACTCTAATATAAACCCCTAACCCTAATCTTAAAACCTAGCCCTAACATTACCTCTAACCTAATAAAAAAATAAATAAATAAATTAACCCCTAATCTTTAACCCCAAACAAAAAAAAGTAAAAAAAAAAAAAAAAAGCTGAAACACCTAGCAACAACTGATGATATTTTTTCTCTATTGGCTAATTTAAAAAACGCCAAAGATCAAAAAAGCTTTAAAAAACTCTGTACACAAACGCTCGGAAAAGGCCTGAAAAAACGCTCAGCAATGCGACGCTCAGCCTAAGGCCCCATGGAAGTCATCTTGTCTCCTGCCTGATATCAGAGATGATTACAGACCCTGTCCTATAGTTATTTAGGTACATAGTTAGTCAGGTTGAAAAAAAAGAGTCCAAACTTACGTTTTTTTTTAAGTGACAATTTTCCCCTCCTCAAGATTTCAGCTCTGGGCTCAGGCAGGACACCGGGCAGCCTACAGTGGTACCTTACAGCCTGAAATTGGACTGATGTGCTCTGTGACAGGGAGAAAATACAAGTGAGTAATGGCACAAGCAGCCATCCCTGAGAGGCTGGAGAATCAGATTCCTACAAATGCCCATTCTTCAGTAGTACTCTTTTAGCTGTAACGCGTTTCAGTATAGGACCAGAAACCCACCTTGTTCCGAAATACTAATTCCAACGAACTTTTAGCAATCTATTCAGTCCGCTTTAATAAGTCCGGTCTAGGAGTAGATATCTGCTGTTACTTTGCTTGCTACTTCCTCTGTGTGCCCCTCTGAAACTGGTTTCACTTTGCAGTTTGCTCCTCCAGAACCCAAGAAAATGTTATCTAGGCCTCACTGTCATTAGAGGATAGAAGAGAGTTTTTTTATTACAATGGAGTGTCTATCAGTAGAGAATCCTTGGTGATCCTCCAAGTCAATGAAAGATTCTTTGTTTTTCTGTTGACCAGATACCGGGATTACCGCTATCCTCCGGAACACGAGAGGAGATACCTGCACACCATGCAGTACTGGCACGTCCTGGCTGCTAAAATGGCCTTCATCATCATTATGGAGGTAAGTGCACCTGTGATGGCGCCAACATACCACCATCTTGGAGAAAAGATTCACTGTGTCGGTCAGGGGGGGGGGCAGACTGGCAACTTTTGGCCCAGGGGGCAAGTACAAACCAGAGGCCCATGGTGTAGCGACTCGGCCCCCCTCCCCCTCTCCCAGTCCTCCTCCTGACCCCCATTCCAGGCCCTCCTTCGCAAACCAACGTAGCTCTACGTCAGTCACGTGCCTGCAGCTAGGGGGCGAGCAGCGGAGACCCCGATGCACAGGGCAGGCATCTCCGATTGCCGCCTGACACCCGCGATCGCTTCCTGCTGAGAGAGAAGAACGGTCAGCTGTTGTAAACACAGCTGACCGTTCTTCTCCCTGGAATGATCACAGAGCGCCTGTGATCCTTCTATATGGGAACACAGGTCTCTATGGTCATTTTACAAGCCACGCCCCCCATACAGTTAGAAACACGCCCCTAGGCTTACATTTAACCCCTTGATCACCCACTGTTAACCCCTTCCCTGCCAGTGTCATTATTACAGTAACAGTGAATATTTTTAGCACTGATTGCTGTAGTAATGTCACTGGTCCCCCCAAAAGTGTCAAAAAAATGTCAGTTAGAGGTCCGATCTGTCCGCCGCAATGTCGCAGTCCCGCTAAAAATCACAGATCGCCGCCATTACTAGTAAAAAAATAAAAATTACATAAATCTTTCCTGTAGTTAGTAGACGTGATAACTTTTGCGCAAACCAATCAAAATACGCTTATTGTGATTTTTTCTTTTTTTTTTTTTTTACCAAAAATATGTAGCAGAAAACAAATTCACCTAAAACTGTAAAAAAAAAAATTTTTTTTTTATTTTTTTTTAAAATTGGGAATGTTATATAGCAGAATGTGAAAATAATGTTTTTTAAATTTTCAGTCTTTTTCATTTATTTAGCAAAATATATATATATATATATATATATATAAAAAACTAGCGGTGGTTAAATACCACCAAAAGAAAGCTCTATTTTGGTGAAAATAGATGATAAAAATGTCACTAAATAATATACACGGATTTAGGTTATTTTCACCAAAGAGATGTAGCAGAATACATTTTGGCCTAAATTTATTAAGAACAATTATTTAGTTGCAAAATTTTATAACAGAAACAAAGAATTATTTTTTTACATTTTCAGTCTTTTTCATTTATTTACCAAAATATAAAAAAAAAAAAAACTAGCGGTGAACCAAAAGAAAGCTCTATTTGTGTGAAAAAAGATGATAAAAATGTCACTAAATAATATACACTGATTTGGGTTATTTTCACCAAAGAATTGTAACAGAATACATTTTGGCCTAACTTTATGAAGAACAAATATTTAGTTGCAAAATTTTATAAACGAAACAAAGAATTTTTTTTTAAATTTTCAGTCTTTTTCATTTATTTAGCAAAATATTAAAAAAAAAACTATAAAAAAAACTAGCGGTGGTTAAATACCACCAAAAGAAAGCTGTATTTGTGTGAAAAAAGATAATAAAAATGTCACTAAATAATATACACTGATTTGGGCTATTTTTACCAAAGAAATGTAGCAGAATACATTTTGGCCTAAATTTATGAAGAACGATTATTTATTTGCAAAATTTTATAACAGAAGCAAAGATTTTTTTTTTTTTTTTAACATTTTCAGTCTTTCATTTATTTAGCAAAATATACAAAGAATTTTTTTTTTACATTTTCAGTCTTTTTCATTTAGTTAGTTATTAATTTAGTTAGTTATATATATATATATATATATATATATATATATATATATATATATATATAAAGAAAAAAATAGTGGTGAAGCAAAAGAAAGCTCTCTTTGTGTGAAAAAAAGATGGTAAAAATGTCACTAAATAATATACACTGATTTGGGTTATTTTCACCAAAGAAATGTAGCAGAATAAATTTTGGCCTAAATTTATGAAGAACAATTATTTAGTTGCAAAATTTTATAACAGAAACACAGAATGTTTTTTTTTTTTTTTTTACATTTTCAGTCTTTTTCATTTATTTAGCAAAATATAAAAAAAATCTAGCAGTGGTTAAATACCACCAAAAGAAAGCTCAATTTGTGTGAAAAAAAGATGATAAAAATGTCACTAAATAATATACACTGATTTGGGTTATTTTCACCAAAGAAATGTAGCAGAATACATTTTGGCCTAAATTTATGAAGAACAATTATTTAGTTGCAAAAGTTTATAACAGAAACAAAGAATTTAAAAAAAATTCAGTCTTTTTATAACAGAAACAAAGAATTTTTTTTTTTTAATTTTCAGTCTTTTTCATTTATTTAGCTAAATATAAAAAAAAAAAAAAACTAGCGGTGGTTAAATACCACCAAAAGAAAGCTGTATTTGTGTGAAAAAAAGATGATAAAATGTCATATGGGTTTTGTCATTCAAAGTGTGAAAAGCTGAAAATTGCCCTGGGCAGGAAGAGGGGAAAAGTTTCCGGTATTGAAGTGGTAAAATGAACATTATTATAATTAAGGTGAATTTGTGTCCTGCTTGCAGCACGTGGTGTTCCTGGTGAAGTTCTTCGTGGCTTGGCTGATTCCAGACGTCCCGTCAGAAGTGAAGGCCAGAATCAAACGTGAGAAGTACCTGACGCAGAAGATCCTTCACGAATACGAGTTGTGCAAGCTGAAGGAGAAGCTCAGCGAGAAGAACAACTGTGCCGAGGTGGCCAAGGAGGTCATCGCCTCGGAAGAGAAAGCCCAGCTCTCCGCCGCCATGTAACAGCGGCCGACCTTCCCTCTACGAACACTCGACACTTTGACGCCGGATACGAAGCCATGAACTAGACGGACATTTTATGTCTGATGACGTAACGGTGAAAGTGCTGAAACCAAAAACGTTCTACAACATTTTATGGCGATATTTCTGGAGTTGAACTCCTCCGTCACAGCTGCTCTTGTGTATGGTGGTCACCAAAAATCACCGCGTATCACATATCACACCGCATTATGAATTTATGTGTCTAACAAAGTCAACAGGTTTACGGGGGGCCCTCAAAGGGCCACAAATCATCAACGTAACACCAAAAAGCCAACTGCCTAACCTTAAATATTTAGGCAGAACTCCAGTTTGATTTATTTTTAATTGCCACCACCATACCCTGAAATGAGAAGAAGGCTACTGGAGTGGTCACGTGACCGCTACATTACATTCCTAAAAAATAAAAAGTATTTATTCAGAAATGTAAGAAATAAGGAGTACGTAGTCCAGGGGTAGGGGAGGGGGCTGGGGGAAAGGATTACTTTAACGCTCGGAGTTCTGTTTTGGATTGGCTATTTTTGAGTTACTCGCGGAATCCCATCGACGACGTTGACATGGCATTGCGCCAATATTTCGTGGCTAGAGCCGATCGTTCTATTCTGAGCCATACACCTTTGTTTTCCTTTGCACTCTACAATCCTCTTGTAGGCTTTTTGACCGTCAACAGGTTTTAAATTCGGCAAAACCTTCTGGTCTTGAAAAACTCTAAAAAGGTAGCCAACAATGTGACTTATTACCATGAGGTATATTTTATGATCAGCTGTGCACTATATACATTTTTTTTTTTTTTTTTAATAGTGTGGGGCTTTTTTTTTTTTTTTTTAATACCGTGAAGGCTTGATTTTTTTATTTTTTTTTTTATACCATTGGGATTTTTTTCCCCTACCATAGGCCTTTTTCTTAGTTGCAGACATTTTTGTTTCAATCATTTTTATTGAAGTTTTTCAAAGAACAAAGAAGCATACAAAATACAGCAAAGTGTGGCACAACAGTAGTTGCAGACATTTTATTTTTTTTATTTTTTTTAGAACAGCAAGTCAACAACTTGATAGATGCAAAAAAAAAAAAAAAAAATGCTTTTCTTAAGTACATTTGGGATTTTTTGAAGAAAATTTCAATGGTTGCCCTTTTTTTTAAAGCATTGAACATTTATTTCAAAATATCCTTTTAAAAATAAATACTGAATTAGTCATTTTAAAAAAATGGAACTGTTGGTTGTGAATTTTTAGGCGGTGCACCTTTATTTTAAAGTCCTTTTAAAAGAAATGCAAAATTAATTATTTAGAAAAAAAAATATTTTTATTTTTCATACCATAGCACTATTTACTTTTCTTTTTTTTTTTTTTTTTAGTTAGAGCCATCATTAAAATATGTTTAGATTGGCAAGTCAAAAAAATGACTAGATAGACATAAAACATCTGTTTGATAGATAACAAAAAAACTGCTGATCTTAAGTACATTTGGGATTTTTTGAAGAAAATTTCAACGGTTGCCCTTTTTTTTTTTTAAGCAATGAACATTTATTTAAAAAAATCCTTTTAAAAATAAATGCTAGTCATTTTAAAAAATGGAACTGTTGGTTGTGAATTTTTAAGTGGGGCACCTTTATTTCAAATTCCTTTAAAAAAGAAATGCAAAATAATTTTTGTTTTGTTGGAGCCATTGTTAAAATATGTTTAGATTGGCAAGTTAAAATAATGACTAGATAGACATAAAACATCTGTTTGATAGATAACAAAAAAACTGCTGATCTTAAGTACATTGGGGATTTTTTGAAGAAAATTTCAACGGTTGCACATTTTTTCTTTTTTAAGCATTGAACATTTATTTAAAAAAAATCCCTTTAAAGATAAATGCTGAATTTGTCATTTTAAAAAATGGAACTGTTGCTCGTGAATTAGGCGGTGCACCTTTATTTTAAAGTCCTTTTAAAAAGAATTGCAAAATTATTAATTTAGAAGAAAAATTATTTTTGTCTTTCATATTATAGGACTATTTACTTTTTTTTTTTTATAGTTGGAGCCATTGTTAAAATATGTTTAGATTGGCAAGTCAAAAAATGACTAGATAGACAGACATAAAACATCTGTTTGATAGATAACAAAAAAACTGCAGATCTTAAGTACATTTGGGATTTTTTGAAGAAAATTTCAACGGTTGCCCCTTTTTTTTTTTAAGCAATGAACATTTATTTAAAAAAAATCCCTTTAAAAATAAATGCTGAATTAGTCATTTTAAAAAATGGAACTGTTGGTTGTGAATTTTTAAGTGGTGCACCTTTATTTCAAATTCCTTTAAAAAAGAAATGCAAAATTATTAATTTAGAAGAAAAATTATTTTTGTTTTGTTGGAGCCATTGTTAAAATATGTTTAGATTGGCAAGTCAAAAAAATGATTAGATAGACATAACACATCTGTTTGATAGATAACAAAAAAACTGCTGGTCTTAAGTACATTTGGGATTTTTTGAAGAAAATTTCAACGGTTGCACATTTTTTTTTTTTAAGCATTGAACATTTATTCCAAAAAATCCCTTTAAAAATAAATGCTGAATTAGTCATTTTAAAAAATGGAACTGTTGCTCGTGAATTAGGCGGTGCACCTTTATTTTAAAGTCCTTTTAAAAAGAATTGCAAAATTATTAATTTAGAAGAAAAATTATTTTTGTCTTTCATATTATAGGACTATTTACTTTTTTTTTTTTTATAGATGGAGCCATCGTTAAAATATGTTTAGATTGGCAAGTCAAAAAAATGACTAGATAGACATAAAACATCTGTTTGATAGATAACAAAAAAAAAACTGCTGGTCTTAAGTACATTTGGGATTTTTTGAAGAAAATTTCAACGGTTGCACATTTTTTTTTTTTTTTTTTTAAGCATTGAACATTTATTTCAAATAATCCCTTTAAAAATAAATGCTGAATTCGTCGTTTTAAAAAATGGAACTGTTGGTTGTGAATTTTTAGGTGGTGCACCTTTATTTTAAAGTCATTTTAAAAAGAATTGCAAAAATCAAAATTTAGAAGAAAAATTATTTTTATTTTTCATATTATAGGACTATTTACTTTTTTTTTTTTAGTTGGAGCCATCGTTAAAATATGTTTAGATTGGCAAGTCAAAAAAATGACTAGATAGACATAAAACATCTGTTTGATAGATAACAAAAAAAATGCTGGTCTTAAGTACATTTGGGATTTTTTGAAGAAAATTTGCACATTTTTTTTTTTTTTCAGCATTGAACATTTACTTCAAAACATCCCTTTAAAAATAAATGCTGATAAATAAAAACATTGGTTTATTTTAAGTACAATTGGATTTTATTTTCAAACAGTTGTAAATTTTAAGCATTGCTTCTTTATTTCAAATTCTCTTTAAACATAAATGCAAAATTAGTCATTTAGATAAAAAAAAAAAAAAAAAATGAACAGTTGGTAGTGATTTTTCTTAAGCAGTGTATCTTTTTATATTTTATAAAGTTCCTGTTTTTAAAAGATTTTGGGTCAGCAATTAAATACATTTAATAGATTATGGGACAAACAGACATCAATAATCTATTAAAGTAATTTTTTTTTTTTTAAAGAAAGTTTGAACAGTAGATTAGATTTTTGTCAAGCAGTTGTAAATTTTAAGCGTTGCTTCTTTATTTCAAAGTCCCTTTAAAAATAAATGCTAAATTAGTAATTTAGAAAAATAAAATGAACAGTTTGTAGTGATTTATCTGAAGCAGTGTAACTTTTTGTATGTTAAAAAGTTCCTTTTTTCAAAATGATTTTAGATCAGCAATTAAATAAATTTAATAGATTGCGGGACACCACAAACAGACATTTATCTATTCTATTTATCTAATTTACTTTATCTAATCTATTAGGTAAATATGGATTTTTTTTGTTTTTTTAAAGAAAATTTAAACAGTTAATTTTTTTAGGCATTGCACTTTTTTTAGTTCATTGAAAAACAAGTGCAAAATGAGTCATTTAAAAAAGTTGGAGTCTTTGTTAAAATGTTTATAAGTCGGCAATTTAAAAAAAAAAAAATGATAAATTGCAGGACAACACCAACAGACGTCAATAATCTATTGAAATAAATTTAACAGTTCATTTTAATTTAAAGGTAAATGTTTTATGCATTGCACCTTTTATTTTTTTTATTTAGAAAAAAAAAATAAAAAATAAGCCCACACAATTAGTCATGGCACCTCAAAGCCTCATATCTTTTTTTTTTTTAAAAGGGGGTTGTAGTTTTTCGACCATTGCAGGCGCTATATTTATTTTTCAGGCAAGGTTTTTTTTTTTATGGCATCGTCAGGATCTAAAGGACAACTCTAAATATTGTTTGGAAGCCAGCCGACATTTTCTGGTTATTGACAGAAAGGAACCTCAAAGCTGCTGAATTTCTTCAGTGATTTATGTGTCCGGTCACCCCAATACAGGAAGTCATTATCTACATATCTCAATTTCCTAGGGACGTCATTGGTAGCAAGTGTGGTTATTGTTCAGGAAATCGTGTGGTTTTGGCAGTTTGATTTTTTTTTCATTATTTTTTTTCATTATTTTTTTTTTTTATTTTTTTACCCAGGGCTACCTCACGGAAGTGCTTTATGTTCCAGTGAGAGCATTTTATGAAGAATTTAACAGCAGTGACTGTTTTGCATGAATAAATTCTGTGTAAAGAAGCTAAATGTATTTCTATTTAAAGTGATGTTTTTGAATTTTTTTTTTTTTTTTTAAATGTCTAATGCCAAGACCCTTCTATGTTATGTGCCTTGTTCTGTTTTTTATTTTTATTTTTTAAAAAAAAAATGTTTTTTTTTTTTTTTACATGTAAACCTGTATAAATGCCATGTCTTGAAACTGTTTGTATTAGAATAGGATACCTGTCTATACATTTTAGAAGCCTTAAAAAAAAAAACTGCGAGAAAATATGAAGCACTCTTACTACATTTATATATATATATATATTGAAAAATGTATCATTTTTGCACCAGACTACATGTACTTATTTAATCGTCAATATCTGTAACATTATATAATCCGTTATCTGTTATCGCTTTCACCACAAACAAATGTATGGTGTAATTTCCTGGAAAATTCAAAATTTGGGCTTAAAAAAAAACACAAACAAATGTACAGTGTAATTTCCCTGAAAATTCAAAATTTGGTTTAAAAAAAAAAAAAAAAGAAAAATTGGTGCTCAAAAAAAAAAAAAAAAAATCTCACAGTCTAACCCAAGCCAAACAGATCCATCTCCTGGTCTCTGAATTTCAGTATTTTGTCTATTTACAAAAAAAAAAAAAAAAAACACTTAAAAAGTATTCTTTTTTTCTCATATATGCAGCAAATATGCATGTTGTGTATAGTGCCCCCTGTGGCCACATAGAGATTAGCAGCTGATTTTTCAGCAAGTCCTCCCTCACCCCGTACAATGATTCTGTGCTTACCGACTCACTGCTTACCTCGAAATATATCTCCTGAAGTGCCTGCGAAATGTTCCCTTTTGTACACTGCAGGGATAATTCATACATATATATATATATATATACACATGTGTATGCCTGGGATCGGGGAGCATAAAGGGTGCGGGTCCATTAAAAATCAATTTTTTTTTGGGGTACACAGCAGACTGGGACTCCAACTGGCTTCTTAAATGACATATACTCTGTCTGCTGTGTTTAATTTTTTTTGTTAATTATTATTATAATTAATTTATAATATGTAGCAGGTGGGTGTTCACTCATCTGATTTTTTTTTTGTGGACAGACCCTTTAAAAAATTCCCCAAAAATGTTTATGTTGTTAAGTTCAGATTTTCCCTGATTTCTAATTTTTCAAACTATAGACCTTTAGATGTGATGCAAAGAAATGTTTTTTTTTTTTTTTTTTTGTGTTCATAGTGGTTATTTTTTGGGCGTTTTATAGATTTTTATGGTTATTTGACTGTTAATGGATGAAAAATTGCCAAAAATCTGTGGCAGAAATTTGCACTTTACTGTATGTGAAGGGTTCGAGCATTTACTTGCCTAAGGAAAAAAAAAAAAAAAAAGTTAAATGAGGTTTCTATCCAAATTTACTGTCTACAGCTTATTGCGGTACATTGTTTTTTCTTTATGTTCTCCTTCTGTGCTCCTTGATCATCACTGTCCACCAGGTGGAGCTAGTTACGGTTTGTCCCAAAAAAAAACTGCAGATTTTTCAGTAGCAAGATCTTACCATTTCCTGTGTAGAGCCCTCAGGAGATCAGCCTCAGCAGCTCCTCAGTGTTCCCAACCCCGCCCACCTGCAGCTGTATTCCCAGCTCCGCCCACCTGCAGCAGTGTTCCCAACTCTGCCCTCCTGCAGCTCTGTTCCCAACTCTGCCCGCCTGCAGCGGTGTTCCCAACTCTGCCCGCCTGCAGCTGTGTTCCCAACTCTGCGCGCCTGCAGCTGTGTTCCCAACTCCGCCTGCCTGCAGCTGTGTTCCCAACTCCGCCCGCCTGCAGCTGTGTTCCCAACTCCGCCCGCCTGCAGCTGTGTTCCCAACTCCGCCTGCCTGCAGCTGTGTTCCCGACTCTGCCCACCTTCACCTGTGTTCCCGATTCTGCCCACCTGCACCTGTGTTCCCAATTCTGCCCACCTGCCCCTTTGTTCCCAATTCCGCCCACCTGCACCTTTGTTCCCAATTCCGCCCACCTGCACCTTTGTTCCCGACTCCGCCCACCTGCAGCTGTGTTCCCGACTCTGCCAGCCTGCAGTTGTATTCCCGACTCCGCCTGCCTGCAGCTGTGTTCCCGACTCCACCCGCCTGCAGCTGTTTTCCCGATTCCGCCCACCTGCACCTGTGTTCCCGACTCCGCCCACTTGCAGCTGTGTTCCCGACTCCACCCGCCTGCAGCTGTGTTCCCGACTCCGCCCGCCTGCAGCTGTGTTCCCGACTCCGCCCGCCTGCAGCTGTGTTCCCGACTCTGCCCGCCTGCAGCTGTGTTCCCGACTCTGCCCGCCTGCAGCTGTGTTCCCGACTCTGCCCGCCTGCAGCTGTGTTCCCAACCTATTTGAACCAATAGAGGGAGACTCCAGAGGGAGGGTGGAGCAGGGTTCTGGGATAGAAAACGCAGCGGCTGCGATCTCTGAGGGCGTTAGGTTTGGATGAAGTAACCCTTTAAATAAATTCTGCCCTCTAAAAGCATATACCTTTAAAAAAAAAACAGTAGAAACATTCTATCCCGACTGAGGACAATGTCTATAACAGGCATATCAATAAAGAAATATGGCCGCCACTCACATGCCCATAACATTGGGTCACCCTCCCAGCAAGCTGATGCCAAAAACCAGCCAGTGGCTCGTCTACGCCCTGAATTGCCACTCAATCCAAGAAAAAAAAAAAAAAAACAGGCGATATCCCAAAAATTCAACATGGATGTAACTTTATTGCTCTGAACAGACATGGAGTCCCCTCCTGGGATTTCCTCCACTGCCGCATTTCACCCAATCCATCTCGAAGCCCAATGTCATGGGTGAAATGCATCAGAAAGAAGGAGGGTCTAGGTATATATATAAAAAAAAATCGCTATGCCAATGTCTTACGCATTCGCACAGCCGTTCCAAATAGTTGCCATAATTTGTCTAATAAGTTTAGAGCATATGTCTGTAAACTCCTGAAAAAGCCATAGTGTGTATGGAGACATTGGCTAACATGGAGGGGAGTTTCCAGGCAGAAAAAATGAGAGCTCAAAAACGTCCAAAGCCTGTAGGAGCCGCTTCTTTGAGCTGCCACACTGCATGAGCCCTTATGGCCACTAGGTGGAGCTGACGAATATAGGAACAGTAGATCATCAGCTTCATCTAGTGTTCATAATGTGGCACAATTGGATTCCTGTTTGTGGTATTTCAGTAAAATGAAGCCTTATGGCCACTAGGTGGAGCTAACGATCATAGTAATAGAAGATTATCAACTCCATCTAGTGGCCATAATGTGGTACGATTGGATTCCTGATTGGGGTACTTCAGTAAAATGATGCAAGATAGCAAGTAGGTGGAGCTGACAATCACAGAAATAGTAGATCACCAGCTCCATCTAGTGGTTATAAAGTGGCATGATTGGATTCCTGATTGGAGTATTTCAGTAAAATTATGCCTTATGGCCCCTAGATGGAGCTAACGATCATAATAATAGAAGACTATCACCTCCATCTAGTTGCCATAATCAACTCCATCTAGTAGCCATAATGTGGCACGACTAGATTCCTGATTGGGGTACTTCAGTGAAATGATGCCTTATGGCCAGTAGGTGGAGCTGACAATCACAGAAATAGTAGATTTTCAACTTCATCTAGTGGCTATAAAGTGGCACGATTGGATTCCTGATTGGGGTATTTTTGCAAAATGACACTTTATGGCCAGTAGAGGGAGCTGACGGTCATAAGAAAAAAAAAAGGTCATCAGCTTTATCTAGCGGCCATAATGCAGGATTTTCCTGAAATACCTAAATGTGGAGTGATTGGGGTATTTCCGTGAAATGATGCCTTATGGCCACTAGGTAGAGCTGATGATCATAGAAATAGTAGATCATCCTCTCCATCTAGTGGCCATAAAGTGGCACAATTGGTAAAAATACCCCTTATGGCCACTAAGTGGAGCTGATGATCCTAGAAATTGTAGATCACCAGCTCCATCTAGTGGTTATAAAGTGGCCTGATTGGAGTATTTCAGTAAAATTATGCCTTATGGCCACTAGGTGAAGCTCATGATCATAGAAATAGTAGATTGTCTACTACTCCATCTAGTGTCCATAAAGTGGCACGATTGGATTCCTAATTGGGGTACTTCAAATGATGCATGATGGCCACTAGGTGGAGCTGACAATCCCAAAAATAGTAGATCACCAGCTCAATCTAGCAGTTATAAAGTGGCATGATTGGATTCCTGATTGGAGTATTTCAGTAAAATGATGCCTTATGGCCACTAGGTGGATCATATAATTAGTAGATCATCAACTCCATCTAGTGGCCATAAAGTGGCATGACTGGATTTCTGATTAGGGTATTTTGGTAAAATTACCCCTTATGGCCACTAGGTGGAGCTGATAATCATAGAAATAATATATTATTTTACTCCATCTATTGGCCATAATGTGGTAGGATTGGATTCCTGATTGGGGATACTTCAGGAAAATGATGCAAGATGGCCACTAGGTGGAGCTGCCAAAATAGTAGATCACCAGCTCCACCTAGTGGCCATAATGCATGATTTTCCTCAAATACCTAAATGTGGCCTGATTGGATTCCTCATTGGGGTGTTTCAGTAAAATGACACCTTATGGCCACTAGGTGGAGCTGACAAGCATTGGAATAAAAGATCATCTGCTCCATCTAGTGGCCCAATTGGATTCCTGATTGGGGTATTTTGCTAAAATGACCCCTTACGGCCACTAGGTGGAGCTGATGATCATATAAATAGTAGATCATCAACTCCATCTAGTGGCCATAAAGTGGCACAATTTGATTCCCAATTGGGTTATTTTGATAAAATGACACTTTATGGCCACTAGGTGGAGCTGATGATCATAGAAATAGTAGATTATCTACGCCATCTGGTGGCCATAATGTGGTACTATTGGATTCCTGATTGGTGTTTCAGTAAACTGATGCCTTATGGCCACTAGATGGCACTAACAATTGTAGGAATAGTAGATCATTAGCTCTCTCCAGTGGCCATAATGCAGTATTTTCCTGAAATACCTAGATGAGAATCACAGAAAGTAGTCAAATTACACAAATTACACAAATTATTGTGGTAAAATGACCCCTTATGGCCACTAGGTGGAGCTGATGACCCTATCCTACGCCATCTAGTGGCCATAATGTGGTACTATTGGATTCCTGATTGGTGTATTTCAGTAAACTGATGCCTTACGGCCACTAGATGGCACTAACAATTGTAGGAATAGTAGATCATTAGCGCCCTCCAGTGGCCATAATGTGGTATTTTCCTGAAATAACTAGATGAGAATCACAGAAAGTAGTCATATTACACAAATGCCGGCGATTATTCGGCGGTCGTGCGAATGCTTGAGACACTGACGCAGCACAATTTTAGTAAACTGATCTACTGGAACAATAAAGTTACGTCCGATGATTTTCTTTTTCTATAAAACTTGTAGCCGCCATCATTTCCCGCCAAGATTCTCTAGGGATGGTTCCGCCATCGCAGTATTTCTATACGACATATCGCCATGGTGATTGTAGAAATCGGACTTATCATAGAAGAGAAGGGGCGGCGTGCTGTGAGGTCACTCTCTCTCTTGTTTTCTATTGGTTGGCTCTTTGTATGGTGTGGTCACTCCTCACCTGTGAAAGGATGGGATTGGGTGAATGTTTTTGTACCGGATCCTCGCTCCGCTTTTTCTATATTCCTCCTCCGGCTCTCGGCCGGTTTTCTGTTTTTATATTTTGTTACTTCTTCAGCGAATAAAGAAAATAAAATTTCACTGAATGGAAAATGTTGTGCTGTGATTTCTGTGACTGGATGGGGGAGGGGGGAATGGGATCATCGGGAATTTGTACCTTGCTAAAGGAGAAAAGAAAAGGAGAACCTAAACCAGACAAGGGGTCCCTAAACTACGGCCCAAGGGCCAGATCCGGCCCCCTGCCAGACTTTACTCAGCCCCCAGCAACTCTTATATGTATGTGGGGCTTCTGATGTGATGAGGGGGCTTCTGATGTAAAAGGGGTTCTTTGATGTTAAAGGGGGACTTTGATGTGATGGGGGGGCTTCTGATCTGAAAGGGGGTTCTCTGTGATTGGGGGCTTCTGATGTGAAAGGGAGTTCTCTGATGTGACGGGGGACCTCTGATGTGATGGGGGGGACCTCTGATGTGATGGGGGTCTCTGATGTGATAGGGGGGCTTCTGATGTGATGGGGTCTGTGATGTGGTGGGGGCTTCTGATGTGAAAGGGAGTTCTCTGATGTGATGGAGGACCTCTGATGTGATGGGGGGTCTCTGATGTGATGGGGGGGCTTCTGATGTGATGGGGGTCTCTGATGTGATGGGGGGGCTTCTGATGTGATGGGGTCTCTGATGTGATGGGGGGGCTTCTGATGTGATGGGGTCTCTGATGTGATGGTGGGGGCTTCTGATGTAATGGGGTCTCTGATGTGATGGGGGTCTCTGATGTGATGGGGGGCTTCTGATGTGAAAGGGAGTTCTCTGATGTGATGGGGGGGGGGCTTCTGATGTGATGGGAGTCTCTGATGTGATGGGGGGTCTCTGATGTGATGGGGGGCTTCTGATGTGATGGGGTCTCTGATGTGATGGGGGGGGGCTTCTGATGTGATGGGGTCTCTGATGTGATGGTGGGGACTTCTGATGTGATGGGGGTCTCTGATGTGATGGGGGGTCTCAGATGTGATTGGGGGTCTCTGATGTGATGGGGGGGCTTCTGATGTGATGGGAGGGCTTCTGATGTGATGGGGTCTCTGATGTGATGGTGGGGGCTTCTGATGTAATGGGGTCTCTGATGTGATGGGGTCTCTGATGTGAAAGGGAGTTCTCTGATGTAATGGGGGACTCTGATGTGATGGGGGACTCTGATGTGATGGGGGGGCTTCTGATGTGATGGGGGTCTCTGATGTGATGGGGGGCTTCTGATGTGAAAGGGAGTTCTCTGATGTGATGGGGGGGGGCTTCTGATGTGATGGGGGTCTCTGATGTGATGGGGGGTCTCAGATGTGATTGGGGGTCTCTGATGTGATGGGGGGGCTTCTGATGTGATGGGGTCTCTGATGTGATGGGGGGGGGGAATGGGATCATCGGGAATTTGTTCCTTGCTAAAGGAGAAAAGAAAAGGAGAACCTAAACCAGACAAGGGGTCCCTAAACTACGGCCCAAGGGCCAGATCCGGCCCCCTGCCAGACTTTACTCAGCCCCCAGCAACTCTTATATGTATGTGGGGCTTCTGATGTGATGAGGGGGCTTCTGATGTAAAAGGGGTTCTTTGATGTTAAAGGGGGACTTTGATGTGATGGGGGGGCTTCTGATCTGAAAGGGGGTTCTCTGTGATTGGGGGCTTCTGATGTGAAAGGGAGTTCTCTGATGTGACGGGGGACCTCTGATGTGATGGGGGGACTTCTGATGTGATGGGGGGACCTCTGATGTGATGGGGGTCTCTGATGTGATAGGGGGGCATCTGATGTGATGGGGTCTGTGATGTGGTGGGGGCTTCTGATGTGAAAGGGAGTTCTCTGATGTGATGGAGGACCTCTGATGTGATGGGGGGACCTCTGATGTGATGGGGGGACCTCTGATGTGATGGGGTCTCTGATGTGATGGGGGTCTCTGATGTGATGGGGGTCTCTGATGTGATGGGGGTCTCTGATGTGATGGGGGGGGCTTCAGATGTGATGGGGGGGACCTCTGATGTGATGGGGGTCTCTGATGTGATAGGGGGGCTTCTGATGTGATGGGGTCTGTGATGTGGTGGGGGCTTCTGATGTGAAAGGGAGTTCTCTGATGTGATGGAGGACCTCTGATGTGATGGGGGGACCTCTGATGTGATGGGGGGACCTCTGATGTGATGGGGTCTCTGATGTGATGGGGGTCTCTGATGTGATGGGGGTCTCTGATGTGATGGGGGTCTCTGATGTGATGGGGGGGGCTTCTGATGTGATGGGGGCTTCAGATGTGATGGGGGGGACCTCTGATGTGATGGGAGGACCTCTGATGTGATGGGGTCTCTGATGTGATGGGGGGCTTCTGATGTGATGGGGGGCTTCTGATGTGATGGAGGTCTCTGATGTGATGGGGGTCTCTGATGTGATGGGGGGGCTTCTGATGTGAAAGGGAGTTCTCTGATGTGATGGGGGGGCTTCTGATGTGATGGGGTATCTGATGTGATGGGGTCTCTGATGTGATGGGGTCTCTGATGTGATGGGGGGCTTCTGATGTGAAAGGGAGTTCTCTGATGTGATGGGGGGTTTCTGATGTGATGGGGGGGCTTCTGATGTGATGGGGGGTCTCTGATGTGATGGGGGGGCTTCTGATGTGATGGGGGTCTCTGATGTGATGGGGGGGCTTCTGATGTGATGGGGTCTCTGATGTGATGGGGGGGGGCTTCTGATGTAATGGGGTCTCTGATGTGATGGGGGTCTCTGATGTGATGGGGGGCTTCTGATGTGATGGGGTCTCTGATGTGATGGGGGGGGCTTCTGATGTGATGGGGTCTCTGATGTGATGGTGGGGACTTCTGATGTGATGGGGGTCTCTGATGTGATGGGGGGTCTCAGATGTGATTGGGGGTCTCTGATGTGATGGGGGGCTTCTGATGTGATGGGGAGGCTTCTGATGTGATGGGGTCTCTGATGTGATGGTGGGGGCTTCTGATGTAATGGGGTCTCTGATGTGATGGGGTCTCTGATGTGAAAGGGAGTTCTCTGATGTGATGGGGGACTCTGATGTGATGGGGGACTCTGATGTGATGGGGGGGCTTCTGATGTGATGGGGGTCTCTGATGTGATGGGGGGCTTCTGATGTGAAAGGGAGTTCTCTGATGTGATGGGGGGGGCTTCTGATGTGATGGGGGTCTCTGATGTGATGGGGGGTCTCAGATGTGATGGGGGGCTTCTGATGTGATGGGGTCTCTGATGTGATGGGGTCTCTGATGTGATGGGGGACTCTGATGTGATGGGGGGGGGGGGCTTCTGATGTCATGTCATGAGGTCTCTGATGTGATGGGGTCTCTGATGTGAAAGGGAGTTCTCTGATGTGATGGGGGCTTCTGATGTGATGGGGGGTCTCTGATCTAATGGGGGGTCTCTGATGTGATTTACACTCCGGTTGTGTTTAATCAAACCAAGTTATTCCTGGGTGAAATGCGCATCAGCACTGAGCTACTTTGTTGATGAATAAATTTGTATTTTGATTGATCAGATTACATTCTATCCTGTCAATCAAAATCCACTTCCTGGGTGTGGCACATCGATCGATTGGATTGTCCACTATGGATTGATTATTCCCTTCAGAAGGTTGATTGGAAAATAAATTGATTGTTTATGGAAGGCGTGTCTGGTCACCATTACACTCCAGGATGAAAATAATGACAGTTATTTTCAGTTGAAGTTTAATCTGCCCCCCCCCCTTTCAAGTCACCACCCCCTCCTGAAGTTGGACTGAAATGCGACTGTGAAGTCATGCGAGTTCAGATGAAGTCACATGATTTCAAAGTCGCATTCAATGAGAAACAAGGGTTCAGGGACTTTTTTTTAAAATGCAAAACGCTGTTGATTTTTTGCGTTTTTGGTTCAATAGACTTCAATTGAGAAGCTGTACTTAAAGCAGTTTTATGGCGAGTTTACTGCGATTTTACTGCGATTTTGCTGTGATTTGCATTTTACATCTTTTAATCTGCTCAATAACAAATGCAAAATAAAAAAAACATAAAAATGCAAATCGCGGCAAAATCGCATGTTCAAAAAGCGACATACATAGGTGTGAATCGAGCCTTAAGCCCCCGTTCACATCGGTGCGATTTGACATTGCGATGTTACAGGTAAAATCGCAGCCTATTGCCAACAATAGCACCGTCCTAATAGGTGTGACGCCCCCTTTGCAGCATCACAGCAATTTCCAAAAGTAGTTCCTGCGCTACTTTTGGCGACTTCAATAGACGGCTGTGCAGGAACCCGCACAGATGTCTCTCAAGTCACCCCGAAGTTTGACTGAAATGCGGCTTTGAAATGGTGCGAGTTCATAAAAGTCGCACAATCTCAAAGTCGCGTTTAATGTAAAATGAGCGCTCTGATTTTTTTGAAACGCAAAATGCTGCTTTTTTTTGCTTCAATAGACTTCAATGGAGAAGCTACAGAAAAGCACGTAGTGCGATTTTAGCACGATTTTGCTGTGATTTGCGTTTTTTATTCTGCAAAACAACAAATGTAAAAAAAAAAAAACCCTATAAAAAATGCAAAACTCAAATTGCGGTTAAATCGCATGTTCAAAAACGCAAAAAAAAACATCATGCACATAGTTGTGAATCGATCCTTAAGCCCCCGTTCCTATCGGCAAGATTTGATAGGTCAAATCGCATGACAAATCGCAGCCTATTGCTGGCAATGGCACCATCCCAATTGGCGACTTTGCAGCACTGCACCAATTTCTAACAGTACTTCCTGCACTACTTCAATAGACATCTGTGCATAATCCCGCAACAACAAATAAAAAAAAATAAAAAAGCAGAAAAAAGAAAAATGCAAATCGCATGTTCAAAAAAGCAAAAAGCACTGCAGAAACGCTCAAAAGCCACATGCATAGCTGTGAATCGAGCCTTAGGCCCCTTTCACACTTGTGCAACTTGGGACTGCAAAGTCGCATGACAAGTCGTACCCCATGATTTCCAATGAGTACCGTTCATGTCTGTGCGACTTCAAAGTAGTCCCTGCACTTTGGTCCGATTTTAATGCGACTTGAGGTCCACAGACCTCAAGATTTACACAGGCATTGTTTCAAGTCGTGCGACTTCCAGGTCGTACAAGTGTGAAAGGGGCCTTAAGCTCCTGTTCATAGTGACCGATTTGACAGGTCAATTCGCATGACAAATCGCAGCATATTTGGGCGACTTCAATAGACGTTTGCAGGAACCTGCTCAGATATCTTTTAAGCCGCCTTTGAAGTCGGACTGAACTGAGTTCAGATAAAGTCGCACAATTTCAAAGCCGTGTTCAATGTGAATGAGGGTTAAGCCCCCATTCACATCAGAGCAATTTGACATGTTAAATCGCATGACACATCGCAGCCTATTGCCGGCAATGGCACCGTCCCAATTGGTGCGACACTGACTTTGCGGCTTCACACAGATGTCTTTTAAGCTGCCCTTGAAGTCGGACTGAACTGATTTCAGATGAAGTCGCACGATTTCAAAGCTGTGGGCAATGTAAACAGGTCAAATCGCATGACACATCGCAGCCTATTGCCGGCAATGGCACCGTCCCAATCAGTGCGACACTGACTTTGCGGCACCGCACCGATTTCCAAAAGTAGTCACTGCGCTACTTTTGGCGACTTCGGGGGCGACTTCAATAGACATCTGAGCATGGATGTGCACAGATGTCTTTTAAGTCGCACTGAACTGAGTTCAGATGAAGTCGCATGATTTCAAAGTTGTGGGCAATGTAAATAGGTCAAATCGCATGACACATCGCAGCCCATTGCTGGCAATAGCACCGTCCTAATTGGTGCAACACTGACTTTGTGGCAACGCACCGATTTCCAAAAGTAGTCCCTGCGCTAGGTTTGGCGACTTCGGGGGCGACTTCAATAGACATCTACACATGAACCGGCACAGATGTCTTTTAGGTCGCACTGAACTGAGTTCAGATGAAGTCGCACGATTTCAAAGCCGTGGTCAATGTGAACAGGTCAAATCGCATGACACATCGCAGCCTATTGCCGACAATAGCACCGTCCCAATCGGTGCGACGCTGACTTTGCGGCACCACACGACTTCCAAAACTAGTCCCTGCGGAGGCGACTTCAATAGACATCTGTGCATGAATGTGCACAATTTCTTTTAAGTCGCACTGAGCTGAGTTTAGATGAAGTTGCATGATTTCAAAGCTGTGGTCAATGTGAACAAGGGCAATGTGAACGAGGTCAAATCGCATGACACATCGCAGCCTATTGCTGGCAAATTCACCGTCCCAATTGGTGTGACACTGACTTTGCGGCACCGCACCCATCTCCAAAAGTGGTCCCTGTGCTACTTTCGGCGACTTCGGGGGCGACTTCAATAGACATCTACACATGAACCCGCACAGATGCCTTTTAAGTCGCAGTGAACTGAGTTCAAATGAAGTTGCACGATTTCAAAGCCCCAGTCAATGTGAACAGGTCAAATCGCATGACACGTCGCAGCCTATTGCTGGCAATGGCACCGTCCCAATCGGTGCGACACTGACTTTGCGGCACCGCACCGATTTCCAAAAATAATTCCCGTGCTACTTTTGGCAACTTCGGGGGCGACTTCAATAGACATCTGTGCATGAATGTGCACAATTTCTTTTAAGTCGCACTGAGCTGAGTTTAGATGAAGTTGCATGATTTCAAAGCCGTGGTCAATGTGAACGAGGGCAATGTGAACAAGGTCAAATCGCATGACACATCGCAGCCTATTGCTGGCACATGCACCGTCCCAATTGGTGCGACACTGACTTTGCGGCACCACACCGACTTTTTAAAAAGAAGTCCCTGTGCTACTTTTGGCGACTTCGGGGGCGACTTCAATAGACACCTGTGGTCAATGTGAACGAGGGCAATGTGAACAGGTCAAATCGCATGACACATCACAGCCTATTGCCATCAATGGCACTGTCCCAATCTGTGCGACACTGACTTTGCAGCACCGCACCGATTTCCAAAAGTGGTCCCTGTGCTACTTTTGGCGACTTCAATAGACATCTGCGCATGAACCCTCACAGATGTCTTTCAAGTCTCCCCCCAAAGTCTGACTGAAATGCGGCTTTGAACCAAAGCTCCATTCAATGTGAAGGAGGGCTAAATGGCTGGCAGTGCGTTTCTGCAGAACGCAGGCGACACTAGAAAACGCAGTGCGATTATTTCTTGATTGATGATTATGTGGAGATGGAAGATTTGCGCACTCGGTGACTATTCCAGGAAATGAGATTGTCGCTGGCTGTCGCTGGAAGGAATCTTCTCTTTGTTTTCGGTGAGCGGACGAGCGCTCGCTATAGAGACCGCAGTATGAGGGCTGAGCGCACATTGCACACCCCCTCCCCCGTTACCTGGAGAGAACAAACACATAGAAAAGACTTCTCTGCACCTCCCAGGGGAAATCAGAAGCAGCGGCGAGTCGCAGAGGATGGGAGACTCCTCCGAGCAGGTCAGTGCTGACATCCAATTATATATAACTCATTATTAAGAACAGTCCTGAATAGTCCAACTACCGGACTCCATGCCGGTTCACATAGCTGCGATGTCAGACATTGCATGCGATTCACACTGCACTGCTCTGCAATTCACATGCGATGTCTGCGTGATGCGAATTTAGCTATACAGATTGTATGGCTGAATTTGCATGGCATTCGGACCAAAGTCGCACAGGACCCTTTTTTTGGGTCCGCACCATAATAAGATCTCATGGGGGGTGTTCACACCTATGCGATCCGATTCATGTCCGAACTGAGAGGTCGCACTGCAATATGCGAACTGATCTGGGGGTGTTGTTAAGTTTGTATTGACACCCCCAGCGATTCGCATATGGCAGTGTGAACTGCCTGCGAGTAGGGTGCGATGCGGGAACCCACAGTGGATTTGCAGGGTTCCCGAATCGCATATGTGTGTGAACCGGGACTGCAGCCAAATAAAAAAAAAAAAAAAAAACAAACTATCATCCCATTAAAAAAAAGAAAATTAAATAAATGATACAAAATAAAATACATAACAAAAAAAAGATATATATATATAAAGCATCTCTTACACACTGCCAATCTGGAGCTCTCACCTGCAGTACTTCTATTCTGCCACAAGATGTCCTCATTCTGATAGCAAGCATGATTCAAACCCACTTCCTCTGAGCCCAAGTCACCCTGGCCCTCCCCCAATGGCTGGACAGTGAAAGGAGCTCGTCTCCCTGTCACTCTCCTCTCTCCTCCTATCAGCGTGCTTCATGCCAGCACATGGCTCCCTATGCTGCTCCTTCCAATGCAGGGACTGCAGGAGGCGCATATTGGGTCAAAGTCAGCTCAGCTACACTGATTGGGGGTTATTCCTTCAAGTCCCCACCCCCCCATTTTTCTGTCTTTCAAAAGTTGAACCACGCCCCTCCATTTTTCTGTTTCTACAAAGTTCAGCCCCCTCCCCCCATTTTTCTGTCTCTCCAAAGTTCAGCCCCCCCCATTTTTCTGTCTCTCCAAAGTTCAGCCCCCCCCCCCATTTTTCTGTCTCTCCAAAGTTCAGCCCCCCCCCTCCTCCCATTTTTCTGTCTCTGGAAAGTTCACCCCCCCCCCCCCATTTTTCTGTGTCTCCAAAGTTCAACCAACCTCCCCCCATTTTTCTGTCTCTCCAAAGTTCAGGCTCCCCCCCCCCATTTTTCTGTCTCTCCAAAGCTCAGCCCCCCCATTTTTCTGTCTCTCCAAAGTTCACCCCCTTCCCATTTTTCTGTCTCTCCAAAGTTCAGCCCCCCCCCTCCTCCCATTTTCTGTCTCTGGAAAGTTCACCCCCCCCCCCATTTTTCTGTCTCTCCAAAGTTCAACCCACCTCACCCCATTTTTCTGTCTCTACAAAGTTTGACCCCCCCCCCCCATTTTTCTGTGTCTCCAAAGTTCAACCCACCTCCCCCCATTTTTCTGTCTCTACAAAGTTTGATCCCCCCCATCCTCCCATTTTTCTGTCTCTCCACAGTTCACTCCCCCCCCCCCCACATTTTTATTTCTTGCCAGAGTTCAGCCCCACCCCCACATTTTTCTGTCTCTCTAAAGTTCAACCCCCCCCCCCATTTTTCTGTCTATAAGCCCAGTAAAAGTGCACATACAGCATATTTGTTATGTGGGAATGGAGGACAAAAAAATATATATTATTAGGCTACATCCTGTGCTGGATAAATGTTTTTCATTGATTTTGAACAGAAAACACTGCATTTGGCCACTAGATGGAGCTAAATATTGTAAGAGATTGCTATGATACTTAGCTCCATCTAGTGGCCAAATGTGATATTTTTTAAAAAAAATACCGCACTTGGCCGCCAGATGGAGCTAAGTATTATAATTGATTCCTATGATACTTAGCACCCTCTAGTGACCAAAAGCAGTCTTTTCAATTTAAAATTACTTTACAATCGTAATCGTATTAGGATGACAGCTGTTGACTATGTTGAACCTGACTATGCTCCCTCGTTGTCACCCTGTCATACACTCACCCATTGGAGAGACCAGAAATGACTGTCCTAGCGCACACTGCGCAGGTGTGAAGCATCGTTATTGCTATTCGGAAGACGGCCCTGATCAATAATGTATACCTGACACTGGAGCAAGTGCAGGAAGTGGCTGAAATAGGCAGAAGAAGATCAGCAACAATGAAATGGGTAAAGAAAAAGGGAAAGAAAAGATAAAAAATGTCAGATGCTTATGATACACGGTACACAGAGCAAACTAAGTGTCATCTAGTAGGGGTTTACATCTACATTATAGCTGAGCTCCAGGCAGGTGCAGAATGAACATTTAATCCAGTTACAGATTTATTAAAAAGTTGCCAAATGTATTTTTAAACAACACAGGTATAAGTACCCGAATGCTATCTCTATATTAGCTCCCCGTAAAGCTCTGTGCAGCAGTACTTAAACAAAAAAGAGTTGGTGAACAAAGAGTGGGCAAAAGTGAGGTCCTTGACCTAGTTGGTGGCCAGTTGGTGACCAAGCAGTAGACGAAATTGAGGTCCTTGACCTGGCTGGGGATGGGTTGGTGACCAAGTAGTGGGCAAAAGTGAGGTCCACAGTGAACAAATGTCAAGTGGACCTGACCTGGCTGGAGGCGAGTTGGTGACCAAGCAGTGGGTAAAAGTGGAGTCCTTGACCTGACTGGGGGTTGTTGACCAAGTAGTTGGCAAAAGTGAGGTCCCTGACCTAGCTGGGGGTGGGTTGGTGACCAAGTAGTGGGCAAAAGTGAGGTCCTTGACCTATTCGGGGCCAGTTGGTGACCAAGCAGTAGATAAAATTGAGGTCCTTGACCTGGCTTGGGGATGGGTTGGTGACCAAGAAGTGGACAAAAGTGAGGTCCCTGCCCTGAATGGGGTAAATTGGTGAAGAAACAGTGAACAAATGTCAAGTGGACTTGACCTGGCTGGAGGTGAGTTGGTGACCAAGTAGTGGACAAAAGAGAGGTTCTTGACCTGGCTAGGGGAGGGTTGGTGCCCAAGCAGTGGGTAAAAGTGGAGTCCTTGACCTGACTGGGGGTGGTTGACCAAGTAGTGGGCAAAGGTGAGGTCCCTGACCTCGCTGGGGGTGAGTTGGTGACCCAGTAGTGGACAAAAGAGAGGTTCTTGACCTGGCTAGGAGAGGGTTGGTGATCAAGCAGTGGGTAAAAGAGGAGTCCTTGACCTGACAGAGTTGTTGACCAAGTAGTGGGCACGAGTGAGGTCCCTGACCTAGCTGGGGGTGGGTTGGTGACTAAGTAGTGGGCAAAAGTGAGGTCCCTGACCTAGCTGGGGGTGGGTTGGTGACCAAGCAGAAGACAAATGTGAGGTCCTTGACCTGGTTGGGAGCCAGTTGGTGACCAAGCAGTGGGCAAAAGTGAGGTCCATGACCTGGCTGGATGAGGGTTGGGGACCAAGCAGTGAACAAAATTAGGTCCTTGACCTGGTTGAAGGTGAGTTGGTGACCACACAGTGGGCAAAAATGAGGTTCCTGACCTGGCTTTGTGTGAGGGGTGTCTGGTTCACAAGACTCAAAGAACTGAATTACAAATTTTGGTAAGATATTGATAAGCTACATACACCGATCAGCCATAAAATTATGACCACTGGCAGGTAAAGGGAATATCTCGTTACAATAGCATTTGAAAATTGGTGGGATACATTAGGCAGCAAGTGAATATGTTATCCATGAAATTGATGTGGTGAAAGCAGAAAAAAATGGGCATCGCAGTTTGTTGTGTATGGGGCAGTGAAGCCCATGGTGACCCCTGTTCACATCCAAAAGCTTCTACTATGGTCACATGAACATCAGAACTGGACTGCAGAGCAATGGAAGAAGGTGGCTTGGTCTGATGAATCATGTTTTCTTTTACATGATGTGGATGGCCGGGTGCATGTGAAGTCACTTACCTGGGGAAGAGATGGCACCCGGATGCATTATAAGAAGGCAAGTCGGCAGAGGCGGTGTGATGCTTTGGGCAATGTTCTGCTGGGAAATCTTGGGTCCTGCCATTCATGTGGATGTTACTTTGGTGTCCATGCCTCAATGGGTCAGGGCTGTTTTAGCAAAAGGGGGCCATACTCAATATTAGGTGGGTGGTCATAATGTGATGTCTAATCAGTGTATACGCAAAATGCCTACGCACAGGGCTTTTGTTCTCAGAGAATAGGTGCCGGAACTCCCCCTTTTCAAGTCACCTTTTGTCTCCGCCCCTACCCACCTCCGAGCACCGTTTCTGGGTTCCACCTCCCACCTCCGAAGACCACCCCTTTTAGATAATACAGTAACATTTGTGGTACTAACTAATTTGTATTGAGCTTGTTAATGATAACAAGAAAAGCAGTAGAATAGATCCCCTGCAGCCAGCAACAATGGACCACTCACAACAAAACACCCCACTCCCTAGCATCAACAACAGATCTCCTCGCAGCCAGCATTAGCAGACCCTCTGTAAGAATAGATCCCTCCCAGCAACAATGGACCACCTACAAGAAAATACCACCCCCTCCCTGAGCAACAATAGACCACCAGAAGCAACAATAGACCTCTTCCTCAACAGTAGATCCCTCCCAGAAATGACTGATCCTCCAGCAACATAAGACCTACCCTTAGCAAAAATAGATCCCCTGCCAGCAACAACAGATCTCCCCAGCAACAGACCCCCCTGCAATAATAGATTCCCTCCAGTGACAATAGATTCCCAGCAACCAGCATCAACAGACCCTGCAGCACACCTCCAGCACCCCTTGCCATTACATACATTCAGTCCTGGAGGTGCCGGAACTGCGTTCCCCAACGTTCCCGCTGAAAAAAAGCCCTGCCTACGCATACTATTCATTTCTCCTAAGTTTTTGCTGCATCCCAAAAGCCCAGATCCAAGGACAAGAACTATGCATATGGCAGCTTCACTGGAGCTCCAATGTGTCGCTTGCATCCATCATCCCCCCCATGCAGTGGGCAGCATCTTGTTGACCAACAGGGGCATAGACTTCCAAATGAGGAGCTTAAAGCGAACCCATAGGTGTCTTTAAGTGACCAACATGGTCTGGTTACACAAAACTGGTATTTGGTTTTATTGTCTGGTATTCCTGGATTAAACCAACTGAGGATGTGTTGTCATGCTGAAGACACCATAGTCCACCAAACCCAGATGGCAATCACCTCCATTATTGGCCCCATCTGTTCCTACAGATATAAGATCTGTGTTGAGACATCGAAAGTCGAGGGGGAGGGTTGGAGTATCTGCTGCTACCGATTGGTCATTATTATTGCTCCTTGTATAGGTAAGCTTGGAGATACCAAAAGCTTTTGGTTGCTAGATTTTTTTCAAGAACTTATTATTCATAGAGTTACTGGTTGACCAAACTGATGGTTCTTTTTTTTTTCTTCTCTCAGAGGGCGAGGTTAGAAGATGACTTTTGTGAGAAAAGAGGCACCTTCCTCGGGACTATCCAGAGAGTTATCTTCCCCATCATCTTCCTCTTCATCCTTCTGGTGGGATTGTCCCTGAACCTCGCTGTCATGTGGATCTTGGCAGCTCGGATCAAACGTTGGAACAGAAGCACCATTTTCCTCTTTAACCTGGTCCTAGCTGATGTCACTTGGATCCTTTGCCTCCCTTGCTTGATATACTACCACTTCAACCATCTGCACTGGATCTTCGGCGATGCCGCCTGTAAAATCACCAGGACCATTTATCACACTTGCTATTACTGCAGTATCTATTTTGTTACATGCCTAAGCATCGATCGTTACCTAGCCATCGTTCATCCTCTCAAATCTTTGAGGATCCTCAAGAAGCGCCAGTCCTTGCTCATCTGTGTGACCATTTGGATGGCAACATCTGTCAGTAGCTTGCCTGTAACCTTTCTAGCGGGAACTCAAGTCTGTGAGAACAATAAAACAATCTGCTCCCTCTACGTGTTTTCCAAAGAGACGCACATCACGTTGCCTTACTCTTTAATTGCAACTGCTATTGGGTGTCTGCTGCCCTTCGCTTCCATATGCTACTGCTACTGTAGCAGCGTAGGTAAACTAAGACAGATAGAATTGCAAAGAAGAAAGAAGAGAAGTCTATTGACCAAACTCATGTGCTCGGCTTTGGTCATTTTTGGTCTTCTCTATCTACCCTATCATGCCTCCCGGAACTCCTGCATTTTATTGAGAATAATTATGCCGAAGAATTCAGTGGTCATTGAGAGGGCTGATGCTTTGTTCTTCATAGAGATGGCCGTGTGCAGCCTGAATACCTGTATCAATCCTCTCTTCTGTTTTCTTGCTGGAGGGGACTTTCGGGAACAAGTTTGTCGAATAGCGAACTCCATCCCGCCTTTGAAAAAATGGAGGCTTAAGAATAGGAGAACGGTTTGCCCAAAATAAAACTTTTATGGCAAGGCCAAACACTGCAGGTTAAAGCACAGGCATACTGTTACTCAGAGGCGTAACTAGAACCTTCAGGTCCCCGGTGCAAGAAACCATGAAGGGCCCCCTGGACCCCTGGGCCCTTCCCTTCAAGCCTGGGGCTCTTTCCACTGATCCTGGGGCCCTTTACTCTTGTTGCGGGGCCCTTTATTACGGTCCCGCAGTGGGACCTTTTTCACAAGTTCTGCAGTGGGCCCCCTTCCTGCCATCTTGGGCAGTGGTGTATTTTGGTTTTGTGCTGCCCTAGGCAAGACTAAAATTGGGCGCCCCCATCTAAATTTGTCCCACCCCTTCCTGTTTAAGATACACCCCTTAATTTGTTATTATTATTATTGAAGCCCTCAGTTCTGCTTGCAGGCACGCAGACTGGTGGACGACCCCCTGGGCCCCCATTTATCATTCACTGCCTCTCCATCCCCCCATATATTATATATACACTGACCCCTATGTGCACTGATCCCCCCCATCACCCCATATATTATATATACACTGACCCCCATTGTATTATATATACACATTGACCCCCATTGTATTATATATACACTGACCTCCCATGTATGATATGGGGCTTTTTGGGGGCGCCAGACAGATTTTACTCCTGACCCAGTCCACCCTTATAAGACCCAGGAGCATTTTTTGGTGACGCCCCCCCCTGGAAAGTGCCGTCCTAGGCCTGGGCCTTGTTGGCCTAGGCCAAGATACAGCGTTGATCTTGGGGCCTCCTCACGGTGGTGGAATGCCAGGGCCCGGTTGCAAGTGTGACCTTTGCGATCCTGGAAGTTCACTCACTGGTGTCAGTAATCTTTATTTTTTGGTATTTTAATTGTATTATTTTTTATTATTTTATTATTTTTTTTTACAACGTCACTGACTATGACTCTGTCCATTCAGAAAAGGAAGGAGCTGGTAAATTACATATTTACCGACCCCTTTCTGGTTCTCTATTGTGACACATCCCCTGCAGTAGCCGGCAGGACAGGGGAGGGAGCACAGTAGGGGGCAGCACAGTGGGGGGGGGGGACCAGGGGAGCACACAGGGGCCCAGAGACGGCAGAACACAAGTGAACTAGATAGGAGGAGCGGCGGGGGCAGCATACAGAGGAACCAATCTCCTGCATATTCCTCCTGCAGCTACAGGAGGAAAAAGGAGGACAGTGATTTCTCTACATGCTGCCCCCACTGCCCCTCCTATCCAGGTGTACAGGGGAGCCACACAGGGGCCCGGTTGCAATTGCAACCCCTGCAACCCCTGTAGTTATGCCCCTGCTGTTACTGGGGCTTGCCAGACCATGAGATGTTTTTTTTCCACCAGAAATGGCCTGTTTTGAAGCTAAACATTTGGGAGTTCATCAATTTAATACAGGGGTCTCCAAACTTTCTGCAGAAAGGCCCAGTATACTGTCCTTCAGACTTTAGGGGGGGGGGGCGGACTGTGCCCAGTGGGACTAAACAATGTCCAATCTTTGGTATTCAGGGGAGAAATTGTTGGTGTAATTGGGAGGAATAGTGTCCCATTTTTGTTGTCCGTGGAAGGAATTTTACCCCATCGTTGTCAGTGGCAGGAATTATGCCCCATCATTGTTGTCAGTGGCAAGAATTATGCCCCATCGTTGTTGTTAGTGGCAGGAATTATACCCCATCATTGTTGTCAGTGGCAGGAATTATACCCATCGTTGTTGTTAGTGGCAGGAATTATACCCCATCATTGTTGTCAGTGGCAGGAATTATACCCATCGTTGGTCTCAGTGGTAGAAAAAATGCCTCAAGGGCCAGATAAAGGCAAGTAAAGGGCTGCATCCAGCCCCAGGGCCATAGTTTGGAGAACACTCATGTAGTATAAAGGGCTCAAGCTCAACTGGTATTGGCAGAAGTCAACCATGCATGAGAGAGGGACGCCCAGGAACTGTCCAAAAAGGTTTATTACAGCAAGGCAGAAGACAAACCATTCAATGCAGGAGGGCTTTTTACAGCAAGTCCATAGCATAAAAAAAAAAAAAACATTGGCTTGTCCAGGCCACTAACTAAACTTATGTTAGTTCCTGACTAACAGGATGTCCTCCTAGCGGGTTCCCCAAAACAAACAGGCAACACTTGCACCTCCTTAGTGTTCTGTCAGCAGTCAGCCAATTCACCCAGCAGAAGGCTCTCAGAACAGAAAATGAAAGAGAGCCTCTAGCATTAGTCAGCTCACATACTGTATATAAAGGCCCATGGACAGTTGACTAGTTAGTGAGTTCTGGCTAACAGGCAGAATGTGGACCTGGGACTGGAGGCTTTATCCCACCCAAAGCTCCACAAAGCCTCCAGGCTCAAAGACTCAGATCAGAACTTCTTAAGTTCTGAGGAAACCACAAAGTTCGCTTCCTCCATAGCAGACAAGTACCCTGAGAACCCTCACCCTCATCATCTACGTTGATGTCAAATGGATTCAAATAAAGGAATGTTTATTATGAATCTTCTATGCCAATTTCCATAATGGAGTGCCAAGGATGCCATGGAATGGAATGCCATGGATAGCAATAAAAACATCAAAGCTCAAACCCGGCCTCGTGCTACTAAAAATAAATGTTTTTGTCCGTGTTCCTGTTATAATAAATAAATTCCCATCTTTGGGTTGTAGTATAGACAGTTTTTGGAGACTAAAGCCCCGTACACACATACCGATTGTCGGCCGTAAATATTCGTCAGCCGAACGATCGGCCGATTGTCGGCTTGTTAGCATGATGCTTCCGACAACCGAAAGCGACTTTTCGGCCGAACAAAATCTGGTGTGCAGCCTATAAAATTTTTGTTGGCCGTCACCAGAATGGCCGATTGTTCGCCAGTCAGTACAGAATTCGGCCGACAAACAGCAGATTAGCAAGACTGGGCATGCTCAGAAAAGAAAAAACACACGGAAAGTTAACCATCACATGACATCACTTCTGCAGTCGGCTGTTGTTGGCCAACAAAATTCGTGTGCAGTCTTTTGCAATTTTCAGCCGACAGGACAGCACCGGACAAAAGACGGCCGATCGTTCGGCCGACATTCGGTACGTGTGTACGGGGCTTTAGGTAGTAAGTGAACACAATATGGGGGAACCTTCACCACACAACTAAACTATCTCTTGAAACATTTAGAAGTTATCTCTCAATAGTCTTTAGCCTTTATAAAACTCTCGTCCGACCGCATCTGGAGTATTCTGTCCAGTTCTGGTCGCCAGTCCTCAGGAGGGATGTGTTGGAGCTGGAGAAAGTCCAGAGAAGGGCAACTAAACTGATTAGGGGGTTGGAGGACCTTAACTATGAAGAGCGTCTGCAATCGCTCGATTTATTTTCCCTGGAGAAGAGACGTCTGAGAGGGGACATGATAGCAATTTATAAATATCTTAATGGGGATCTCAGCTTAGAAAAAAAGCTGTTCATTCGAAGGAATTGCATGAGGACACGAGGACATACAATGCGATTAGAGGAGAAGCGTTTTAACCTCAGGCAACGAGGAGGGTTCTTTTCTGTTAGGGCTACAAGATTGTGGAATTCTCTACCACAAGAGGTGGTTTCTGCGGGTAGTATGGTGACTTTCAAAAGACTCTTAGACTTACATCTCAAGGATCAGGAGATTAAGGGCTATGTTAGATTATTACGGCCACACACACCTACACAGGTTGAACTGGATGGACTATTGTCTTTATTCAACCTCACCTACTATGTAACTATGTAACTAGTCATTGGGGATTAGGAAAAAGCAAAGTGATTCTGGCAAAAATAATTTCCTGTGAAATTTGGGCAAAGTAGTAATTCTCAATCTCTCGTTGAGAAAATTTTGCTTAAAAAAAGAAAAAGAAAACATTTTATTTCAAAGATTTTTTTTTTGGGGGGGGGGGTATTTGTGTAGTTTGGCTTATTTCATTTAGGATGTTATTGGTGTTATATCCTTTTTTGTATACATTCTTAGGTGTGTTCTTTCTCTTTCAATATTCATTTTATTTTTTTCTCAGTTTATTTTTCCTTTCTGTAAAGAAAACAAAAACAAAAAACAAAAGTAATGGGGCAAATTACGTATTTTTTTTTCATCAGAACAGGTTCTGGATAGATAAAAGGAACTTTTGTAACCATTTATAACCACCAAACACCACCGTAATGTTGCCTTTCCCAATGACTACAATGTATTTCACCAAACTGGCAACATTTCATATGATAATCTGCCATTTTTCTCCAACTTTCAATTTTGCTGATCCCTATTGATCATCTCTTTGATATATTGGAATTCCTGACCTCCCCTTTGTTGTTTATTGACTGCCTAAAATCAATTACTCCTCATATCAAGCAGATTATCCTGTTTTTAGACTTCAGTTTCAAAGAATGACGCTGTAACGCTCTAGCGTTTGTTTAGAGAGTTGGATTTGCAGCTGCAGAATCTCCACTCAGTAGTCATGTAGAGATGTGTTGAATCACCATGTCCAACTCTCCAGACTCATCATTGTGGCCAGCCTGCTTCAGCATACAATATACAAACACTCAATAAGATGTTCCTGGAGTGATAGGTTGTATATGATAGTATAGAGGTGATGTGCTGAAAGGACAGGCGTGAGTTGTGATAGCAATGATGAGTACTCAATAGTAATGTTCAGGAGAGTAGTAGATGATGGTAGATAGGTTAGCAATCATGTGCAATAACAGGTGGTAGGGGACAGCAGATGGAGTGTACAAGAGAGGTAGGAGAAGAAAAGCAGCGCCACCTCAGTGTAGATTAAAAGGTTATTTATTACATAAAAACAACGTAGTAACTCACACAGAGGAAATCGTTGATCAGCAAATGGTAATAGTTCTTCTGCAACACTGCAGGGATGTTCGGGAAGTACACTGTGGCGGCCGTGGTCCTGGCTGTTCCGGTGGAGTCCGACACTTCCTGTGGTTCTGGCAGCGTTCAGTATCCAGGCTTACATCCAATAGTGGCAGGGGGGTGCTCGCGTTCGGAGCATGCGTGCTCCTTCCTCAGGCAATGCTCGATTTCCTCTGTGTGAGTTACTACGTTGTTTTTATGTAATAAATAACCTTTTAATCTACACTGAGGTGGCGCTGCTTTTCTTCTCCTACCCCTTTTTGTCTGTTGCAGAGTCCCTCTAGCTCTGTATGAAGCCTGCAGCCACCTCCACCATCCATCTCCACTAACCCGAGGGATTGAACTATCCTGCATACTTCCTAAAAAGACTAACTACAGCCACAGTTGAAACTTTTTTCATAAGATCGAATGTACTTGACTCTTTCACTGGCGCAGGTCGAACGTTGTGTATATGTACCTGTCTGGAGTGTACAAGAGAGGCTAACTTAGTGCAAGGATATAGATGGTAGTAGACGCAAGAGCTAGCAATCTATGTAACAGTGCAGATGATAGAAATAGTAATGCATAGATAGTAACAGTCCTTAGTATGCAGAAGTAGATAGTGTAAGTTTGATAGGAAGGAATCCCCTGTGGGGTACTTATCACTAGTTAGATTAGTAAGCTGAAGGGTCCGGTAATGAGTGAATGATCGGGTAGCGAGATACGGGATCAATAGCGAGGTTCCGGTCTATCCAGGTATGGCAATAGCTGGAGGCTCCGGCAGCGTAAGACAAGGCTGTATACCATGCGGTTTGAACGAACAATTTGTGAGAGAGAAGCCGGCGATTGAAATAGCCGCTCAGAGCGGCGCTTAGTGATGACGTCATGCAGCTTAAAGGTATATGCGTTCCACCTAGCTGAAAAGGTGGGACGCAATATGAAGAAGGAAATGACCTATAAGGGTACCGAAGGTACCAGAATCTTACAGACGCCTGGATTCTGACATTTTTGATACTCCCAGTTCTTTTTGTCAATGTATTCCCATTACTCTTATCTGTACCATTTGCTTTCCCAACAGCAGGCAGCTGTACTCTGCTTACTTTAGAAAATAGGGGAACTATTAACATATTCAGGTTCCTTTTTCTAGAACCAAGAAAATTAGCTTTGCAATTTTTCATACGTAACCTTGCTACTGCTGTCCCCCGAGAGTTGTAATTCAGATTTGGAATACTTTATTAAACCTAATTAAGGGAAATTTTTAAGATAAAATTTTTACTCAACGAAGAAAAAAGCAAAACACAACAACAAACAAAACTAAAACACAACAAACATAACATAAATCACAACAACAAAACATAATATATACAATAACATGAACTGAAATAAAACAAATTAAAAAGGACATTAAATATTATACTATATTAAACATACCATCCTATTAAGCCCCCGTTCACACTGGGGCGACCTGGTCGCCTGACCGGTCGCCGTAGGTCGTCTGGCATAGAGAAGCTGTGGACCCGTTCTAAAACACAAGTCGGACTTAGAAAAAGGGTCCGGAGCTTCTTTGGGGCGACCTGGAGCGACCTGCATTGACTTCAATGTTATGAAGTCCGTGCCGGCCGCTCCGAGGTCGCGGTGCGAGCAGCACGCCGCGACCTGTGAGGTCGCCCCGGGAAGTCGGATCGCCCCATTGTGAACAGGGCCTTAAACACTGTATCACATAAATAACATTAGTTGCACAAAATAAATAAATAAATAAATAAATAAAACAACAAAAATACAAATTTTTCATCACTTCCCCTAAATATTAGACTAAAAGTTGTTACGCATAAATTATTCTAATGCTAACTTATTACAAATATATTTAGGTTAGAACTTCTTCATCCATCATTCACAGAGAAATTTTTAATTTATATTATTTTATTTGATGTAAGTCACAATGATTATTTCTTATATAATAGCATATCTATAATATGAGGACTTTCCAAAACACTCCTTTTTAAATAAATTCTTTTTTTTACAATTTTTTTTATTTTTTTTTATGTAAGTCAAAGACCTCCAGGCACGTGGTTTATTCTATAATTTGACATATTATCTGAAAAAAATAATGATCATATAAATGTGAACACTTTTACATATTTTACAATTTTTATATTATGGGTTACGCTAATCATTTTATATTTTTAGTTCTGTTAATGATTTTATTTTTTAATACCTTACTATACTAATTTATGCTCTGTATCATTCACAGTTCTTAGTATTATCTTATTTCTTTCTCATTATTATTCTCTGTTCATTATCTCATTATTATTTTATGATTCCTCGTGATTTTATTCCTCTTTGCGATCATATTATCAATATAATGGCGTGACTATGTTGCATAATTTGTATATATGATTACCGGTATTTCTTATATAATACCATATCTATAATATGAGGTTAGGACTTTCTAAAACACACCTTTTTAAATAAATTAATTTTTTTACAATTTTTTTTTTTTATGTAAGTCACAAGACCTCCAGGCACGTGGTTTATTCTATAATTTGTCATATTATCTGAAAACAATAATGATCATATAAATGTGAACATTTTTACATTATTTTACAATTTTTATATTATGGGTTACGCTAATCATTATATATTTTTAATTCTGTTAATGATTTTATTTTTTTAATACCTTACTATACTAATTTATGCTCTGTATCATTCACAGTTCTTAGTATTATCTTATTTCTATCTCATTATTATTCTCTGTTCATTATCTCATTATTATTTTATGATTCCTCGTGATTTTATTCCTCTTTGCGATCATATTATCAATATAATGGCGTGACTATGTTGCATAATTTGTATATATGATTATTTCTTATACAATACCATATCTATAATATGAGGTTAGGACTTTCTAAAATACACCTTTTTAAATAAATTCTTTTTTTTTACATTGTTTTTATGTCAGCCTTTATCAACCTTTTTGCCAAGAAAATAAATTTTCAGGTTTTAAGGAACCATTACTGAAACCAGCTCAATGTCAATGGCAAAAAAATGCCTCTTATATTGGTGGTCAGATAAAAGAATGGAACCCTTAGTGTCGGTTCACACTATTACGACTTGTCAGGCGACTTGGTCAGCCTGGCAAGTCGTGCACCGTCGCGGTCCATTGAGTAGTACAGGACCCGTTCTAATAGGAGCGACACAAGTCACTCCGACTTAGAAAAAGGGTCCTGTACTACTTCGGGGCGACCTCGGAGCGACTTGCATAGACATTCATTTTATGAAGTCCGTGCAAGTTGTGCCGAATGTCGCGGTGCATGCGACTTCACAGGTCGCCCCCGAAGTCGGAGCGACTTAGTTTGAACCGAGCCTTACAGTGATGGTTAGAATGCCATTGTTATAGATACTGTAGCTAAGAAGATAATCTGTGTCATTCTACTGGCTTTGACAAGGGGCATTGTTCCTGGAACTATGAAGGCACCATCAAATCAAAGGTCAATCACCCACAGCTCAAGGAACCCATAGCAACTCCAGGAAGAACCCTTGAGAATGGTTGTTTTATATTATCTTATCTAAGCCCTGATGAAGGGGCACTATTGTGTCCCTAAAACGTGTTGGCCTCCCGTCATGTTCAACAAAGATTTACTGAACTCACATTGTATCCGTGGTGCTCCAGTCTTTGTACCGGAAATCAGGTCCTTCACATTTCTTGGTTCTTTTCTAATAACTTATCTGCCAATGTTTCTGGTGGTACCACGAAAGACAGGATCTCCATCCTTTCTTTTAGATGTGATTGCTTCTAGTTCAGGATTTGTACCTATAACACTACTACATAAAATATCCTACAATCATGCTATCATAAGTAGGTAGAGCCAGACCAAAGCGACACGAAGAGCCATGCAAAGAGAGAAAGAATGGTCATTTAGATAAAAAGGGAAGGGAGAAAATCAAGCCTGAACAGAAGATAAGTCCTGAACAGATAAAAAAAAAAGGTAAACTTTGGCGTACAGATTGCCTGCACTCAAAAGTTGTGGAAAAACCCAAACGGAATATTCAGTTCTATCCAACTGCTGGGACAGTTACAGGGCCAGTTATTGGTGCCCCCCCCCCCTCCCCCCAAACCCCAAAGGTATTTTCTATGATGTAAACTAGACAAATAATTGGTTGCTCCAACCGTGAGAGAGTGGTACCTCATGGGAGGAGCTGAGAGTGGTACCTCATGGGAGGAGCTGAGAGCGGTACCTTATGGCAGGAGCAGCGAGTGATATTTCCTTGGAGGAGCAAAGATTGATATCTCATGGGAGGAGCAGAGAGTGATACGGTCAGGGCACCAGTAGCAGGAGGACTCTAGAACCCAGCATCTGTCAGAGCAGGAGAAGATCTCTAGGACCCAGAATCTCCATCAGCAGCTCACATGGGCCTTTATAAGGAAGCCAGTCCTTGACTGAAGTGCTGTTTGATCTTCAGGTGTTACCAACGTTCCCGTGTTTCCTGTGATTCTTGATTAGCGACCTGGCTTGTTCTAGACCTGTCTCCTGCCCGCTTCCTGACCTTGAACTCAGCTTGTTTAACTGATCTCCTCTGCCTGCTACCTGTCCTGACTTCAGCTTCCTCCTGACCTCTTCTCCTCTGCTACTCACCTGGCACCCAACCTAGGCTTAAACCGACTATCCTCTGTCTCAGTGACCCTAGTTACCTGCTACATCTCACAGAGCAGCAGCCCTGCAGCACATTAGTGGTGTTCCTGAGCCTTTTCTGCAAGCAACTCTGCAGGCGACCTGTGCTACTTTGGGCCTGACTCCTCCTGTCTCACCTCCAGGGGAGTCAGGAACCTAATGGTGGAACTCTATAGAACTGCAAGGGAAGCCCTCTCTCCATTGGCCTCAAGCAATTTGGTACCTGAATGATACCTCCTGGGAGGAACAGAGTGATATCCTGTGGCTGGAGCAGAGAGTGGAGAGTAATACCTCTTTGGCACACCCTAATGCCCAGGCACAGCCAGCACACCCCAGGGCTTTTTTGCTGGCAGAATGTGTGGGATCTCCATTTCAGCACCTCTGCTAATGGATAATTGCAGCGCTGCGAGTGGGACTATTATCCAGTTGACTGTGTAACTCTTATGAGTGCAGCCACTGGCCGCAGAATAAGCAGGCAGGCGGCCGCATTTTCCGATGCTAACACTATAGTTCCAGCTACAGCATCCCTGACAGAAGAATATCACTCCGCCGCCTGCTCTCAGGGATGCAGTCTTTATCTTCTAAGGTCCTGCCCACTCCCACAACGTGGCCGCCACTGGTCGCCGAAGCCCACCACTGCCCTAGGACCACCCCAGGCAGTGGAGGAGGATGTACCTTTCTCCTCCCTGCCCTGCCTCCCGGCTTCTGCCCTGCAGACAACAGAACCAACTAAGGTGCGGGGCAACCCCCGGGACTCAGGATGTGTCACTAGTAAGGAGAGAGTGGGGGCACAGACAGACTCTGGCAGTGGCAGGATCTGTGCAGCGCTGCAGCAGGTAGGGATGGAGGGCGTCCTCATTCTCAGTCACACTGTATGTGGGGCACTAAGGAGCACCTGAGAAATGGGAGCCCAGCCTGCTATGCTGGGATCTGTAGTCCTGCGGAGGGGAGGGCAATGCTCACAGGGGGGGGGGGGGGGTGCTGGTCATATAAAGTAAAGGACTCTGTGCTGTGAGGGGGCTGCTTTGGCTGACCTAAACCCCTTTTACAAATACTTATTGTCTGGCACATGGAATTAAAGGGCAACTCTGCAGACTCTGGGGTAAATGGGAACTCTGATGTGAGTGGGATCTCTGTGAACTCTGTAGTAATCAGAGACCCCCTCACATCAGAGGCCCCCCTTACATCACAGTCCACAGAGATCCCTTTTGTGTCAGAGTCCCCCCTTACAGTGTATATAAAGGAGGACTCTGATGTACGGGGTCTCTGATCACCTTAGTCCCCCCGTACATCAGAGTTGCCAGCATTCCCCCTTTATCTGAGTCCCCCCTTACAGTGTATATAAAGGGGACTCTGATATAAGTCAGAACTTTGGGAACTCTGATGTAGGGAGAACACAGACGCCACTCTAAGTGCAGTATAAGGATTTATTGATAAAAATCAGAAGAAAGGTACTCACAAAGGGATATGTAAAATAGGCATGAGAATGTCCATGTATGTGAGATGGGTCCATCAATCCGGTGTCATGGTTAGGATGGCTCGAGCCGTCTCGATCCTCAGAATGTGAACCGATGGTTGTCGGTACTTCCTGCTCGTGGGAACGCACTGCGGGCCTCCCGCCGTCACTTCCGGGTATGACGTGATGACGTAATAGCGCCGGCGACGTGTTCTCGGAGCATGCGCTCCTTCTTCAGGCCTGAAGATGGAGACCCTGAAATAAGGCGGGCCTTTGATGAAAACCCTGATGGAAGGGACACTCTGATGTGAACCCTGATGGAAGGGACACTCTGATGGAGACCCTGATGTAAGGGGCAGTCTGATGGAGACCCTGATGTAAGGGACACTCTGATGGAGACCCTGATGTAAGGGGCAGTCTGATGGAGACCCTGATGTAAGGGACACTCTGATGGAGACCCTGATGGAAGGGACACTCTGATGGAGACCCTGATGTAAGGGGCAGTCTGATGCAGACCCTGATGTAAGGGGCAGTCTGATGCAGACCCTGATGTAAGGGGCAGTCTGATGGAGACCCTGATGTAAGAGGCAGTCTGATGGAGACCCTGATGTAAGGGGCAGTCTGATGGAGACCCTGAAATAAGGGGGACTTTGATGAAAACCCTGATGGAAGGGACACTCTGATGTGGACCCTGAAGTAAGGGGAACTCTGATGGAGACCCTGATATAAGAGGTACTCTAATGAGGATTCTGATGTAGAGGTGGGCACTGATGGAGATCTTATGGTAAGAAGGGATTTTGATGGGGACTCTGATGTAAAGGGGGACTATTTAAAAAACAGATTTTTTTTTCAGCATGTTTGAATATTTGTAAAATACAGTATATATAATGTGGCCCTCATACTAAAAAGTTTGGAGACCCCTAATCTAGAGTGTCCAAGGAGCCCCAATACAAAGTTGCTGCATGGCAGTGCCACCTCCTACATGGGCCAATAGTGGGAGACAGGAGGGAGTAACGCCAGGGATTGGCCCCTTTAGATGAGGTTGGTATTTGCATATTCAGTATCCTGTGCTCTAGGACCCTTCAGGGCCCTCACCTTCTCCATGTCTATGGTCAGGCCCCGGGAGATGTCCCCTCCTGTACCATCCTTGTGACTTATTACTGCGCTTAGATTGACTGCAGTTTCACTTTAACCACTTGCCGACCATCCGGCGTAGTTTTACAGCGGCAGGTCATCTCTGTTACGTGAAATTACGTACCTGTACTTCACTTCGAGTAGCAGATAGTGGGGGCGCGTGCACGCCGCCGGAGGCGCAACCATGCACCAATTGGCCAGAGGGGGAGCCAATCAGCAGGTCTGGCGGAGGAGAAGGCTGCAAGGCTGAAGCATTATAAGGTTGCCGTGTCATTTGTTCTCATCTACAAGTCTACAGCCGAGCTGGATAGAGGATTGCACCACTCAGAGCGCAGGGAATAGGTGCTGCATTGACGGTACATCTACTTGTTTGTTGTTGGAGGAGACAGAACGGCGGTCTGCTGATGTAAACAACGCAGACCGCTGTTCTGTAAGTAATGAACACAGGGATCCTCCTATTTAGGAAAGCAGGTCTCAGTTTATCCAGTGATTACAATCCTCACACAGTTAGAAAACACCCCCTAGGCTCACATTTGACCCTTTGATCGCCCCTGGTGTTAACCCCTTCATTGCCAGTGTCATTATTACAGTAACAGTGCAAATTTATAGCACTGATTACTGTAGTAATGTCACCGGTCCCCCCAAAAGTGCCAAAAATGTCAGTTAGGGGTCTGATCCGTCCGCCGCAATGTCGCAGTCCTGCTAAAAATCGCAGATCGCCGCCATTACTAGTAAAAAAAATAAAATAAATAAATAAATAAAAGACAGTTTTTCTCTCTGATATGATCACAGAGCGCCTGTGATCCTTCTATATAGGAACACAGGTCTCTATGTTCATTCCCCTCACAGTTAGAAAACACCCCCCTAGGATCACAATTAACCCTTTGATCACCCTTAGGTTAACCCCTTTCCATGCCAGTGTCATTTTTACAGTAACGGTGCATATTTTTAGCATTTTAGATTACTGTAGTAATGTCACTGGTCCTCTCAAAAGTGTTACAAATATCAGTTAGGTGTCCGATCTGTCCGCCGCAATGTCGCAGTCCCGCTAAAAATGTCTGATTGCCGCCATTACTAGTAAAAAATAAATAAATAAATAGAAATGACAAATCTGTCCCCTAGTTTGTAGACGCAATAACTTTTGCGCAAACAATACAAAACAATATACGCTTCTTGGGATTTAGCAGAATACAAATTGGCCTAAAATGATGAAAAAAATTAGATTTTTTATTTATTTTTTTTTATTGGGAATGTTTTATAGCAGAAAGTGAAAAATATTGTTTTATTTTCTTTAGGCTGCATTCACACTTGAGCGTAGCGTTTTTTACCGCGATTTTTACCGCGATTTTTACCGCGATTTTTTCAGGCGTTTTTCATTGACATCTATCAAAAACGCTGGTAATCAGCCCAAAAAGAAGCTCATGTACTTTTTTCAGCTACAGGCGTTTTGCAAAAACTAAGGTGAATGGGGTTTTAAATGAATGGGGTTTTACTTGTTGGGCGTTTTGGAAGCGTTTCTTTTGAGCGTTTTTGGAGCTGAAAACGCCCAGGTGTGAATGGAGCCTTACAGAATTGTCGCTCTTTTTTTGTATATGAAATAAAAAATCGCACAGGTGATTAAATACCACCAAAAGAAAGCTCTATTTGTGGGAAAAAAAGGACATCAATTTTATTTGGGTACAGCGTCGCACGACCGCGCAATTGTCCGATAAAATAACGCAGTGCAGAATCGCAAAAAATGCCCATTAAGGGGGCAAATCCTTCCGGTCCTTCAGTGGTTAAAGGAGTTGTTCAGCTAATCCTCGTCATAAAACGTTGGCGGTGAACAATTTATCTCATGGTGTTGTTACAAATAATGAGTGCGTCTCGCAGACCTCGCCTTCCATCGTTCCCTTCGTATTCCGTGTTTGGCGCACTAATGGAAACTGGCATAGGTCGCAGGAGCCCTGCAAACGCACACAAACCTAATATGTTTATCTGCCTTATCATTTCCTTCTCCATAACCAGACTAATTAATCACCTCGGGTTTATTTTTCCTTATCGGCTTTTTATAAACTGCGAAACGTAATTGAGGGAGCGCGTGACATCTGTTTTGATGCAGGAAAAGGTCAAGCTGGAATCTCGTGAATCTGTTATGTTTCTATGGATCTGTTTATCGGAGGAGACGCCGCCGGAGCGGAGACCAAAGTTGCCGTTCACAGGCGCCCATCCCGGGGTGATGGGAAGATGGCAGAATTCTGGGAGCAACGCTAAAACTTTTATTTCATCCTTGAATGAACTATTATTGAGTATTTCTAGTTCATTATTGGAAGATTTGCATGAAATCACTTTTACACATTTGTACATTTTTGGAGTCTCTTTCTAGGGGTTATCTGTACTCCAGGCATTGCACTGAGCGCTCTGGCTGAAAGACTGCTGAGATAAACCCAATTACAGGATACAGTCACCCAGAGTGTATGTTCTCTATAGACCAGGCGTCTCCTGTTTACGGCTGGTGGGCCAGATTTGGCATGAGAGACTCTGATGGGCACACTGATGTAAGGGGGGAACTGATGGGGACGCTGATGTAAGGGGGAACTCTGATGGGGAGAGGACTTAGATGGGGACCCTAATGTAATGGAGACTCTATGGGGGGCATGATGTACAATAGGACTCTCATGGGGACCCTAATATAAGGAGGAACTCTGATAGTGACCGTGATGTAAGGGACACTCTGATGAGGACCCTGATGTAAGTGGGGCTCCGATGGGGACCCTGATGTGGGGGGGGGGCTCTGATGGGGACTCTGATATAAGGGAGACTCTGATGTAAGGGAAACTCTGATGTAATTGGGACTCTGATGGGGACACTGATGTAAGTATAACTCTGACGTAAGCGAGAACTCTAATGGTGATCCGAATGTAAGGGGAAATTCCGATAGGGACCCTGATGTAAGGGGGGACTCTAATGGAGATCCTGATGTAGAGGAGGACTATGATGGGCACCTGAATGTCAGGGGGACTCTTATAGGGACCATGATGGAGATTCTGATGTAAGGGGGAACTCTGATGGGGACCCTGATGTAAATGGGGCTTTAATGGGGACCCTAATGTATGAGGGGGGCTGTGGTTAGAGACCCCCATCATAAGGGGGGCTCTGGTTGGAACTGAAATGTAAGGGGAAACTCTCATGTGGACCCTGATGAAGGAAGGACTCTGAAGTAGACCCTGATTTTAGTAGGATTCTAATGTAAGGGGGACTCTAATGGAGATACTGATGTGGAGGAGGACTATGATGGGCACCTGAATGTCAGGGGGACTCTTATAGGGACCATGATGGAGATTCTGATGTAAGGGGGAACTCTGATGGGGACCCTGATGTAAATGGGGCTTTAATGGGGACCCTAATGTATGAGGGGGGCTATGATTAGAGACCCCCATCATAAGGGGGGCTCTGGTTGGAACTGAAATGTAAGGGGAAACTCTCATGTGGACCCTGATGAAGGAAGGACTCTGAAGTGGACCCTGATTTTAGTAGGATTCTAATGTAAGGGGGACTCTAATGGAGATACTGATGTGGAGGAGGACTATGATGGGCACCTGAATGTCAGGGGGACTCTTATAGGGACCATGATGGAGATTCTGCTGTAAGAGGGGCCCTGATGGGGATCCTGATGTAAAGGGGAACTCTGATGGGGACCCTGATATAAAGGTGGACTCTGAAGATGATCCTGATGTAGAGGAGGACTATAATGGGCACCTGAATGTCAGAGGGACTCTGATAGAGACCGTGATGTAAATGGGCTTTAATGGGGACCCTAATGTATGAGGGGGGCTATGATTAGAGACCTCCTTCATAAGGGGGGCTCTGGTGGGAACTTAAATGTAAGGGGAAACTCTCATGTGGACCCTGAAGAAGGAAGGACTCTGAAGTGGACCCTGATTTTAGTAGGATTCTAATGTAAGGGGGACTCTAATGGAGATACTGATGTGGAGGAGGACTATGATTGGCACCTGAATGTCAGGAGGACTCTGAAAGGGACCCAGATGTAAGGGGGGAATTGATGGGGATGCTGATGTAAGGGGGAACTCTGATGGGGACCTTAATGTAGATGGGACTCTGATGGGGATCTTGATGTAAGGGGGGCACTGATGGGGATCTTGATGTAAGGGGGGCACTGATGGGAATCTTGATGTAAGGGGGGGCACTGTTGGGGACCCTGATATAAGGGTGGACACTGATGTACTGATGAGCTGATGGGTTATTTATATGTAGAAGCTGTATGTATTTCAGCACAGGTATATCCTATATCTATTGCAGTGCAGGTCAGTGTCCAGTCCTGAACCCACAGCTCTGTATCCATGGAGCATTTGTATTGTGCAGAGTAGAGTAGGGACCGGCCAGAGAGGGACTCCTTGTATTGCGATGTGTATGAACTATGTAAGTTTACATCTACTTTTTTTAGACACAAAGAAAACGGCTTATCTGATCGATGAATGGGGATGAGCAGAGTGACTTCATCCAATTAATGAAAGGGGCGGGCCAGGGACAGTCACAATGGGGAGGTAAAGAGCTTGTTGATGCTGGATGTCCTCCAGCCAGGAAATGAGGCAGACTCTCTCTGACGCACATTGTAAGAAGCTCACAGTGTGCAGTGAAATCAAAGAAACCCATTTAAAGTGTTACTAAACCCAGGAGCCTGTATTCACTATATCTGATCTCCCCAGAACTCTGCATTCACTATATCTGATCTCCCCAGGACTCTGCATTCACTATATCTGCTCTCCCCAGGACTCTGCATTCACTATATCTGGTCTCCCCAGGAGCCTGCATTCACTATATCTGGTCTCCCCAGGACTCTGCATTCACTATATCTGCTCTCCCCAGGACTCTGCATTCACTATATCTGCTCTCCCCAGGACTCTGCATTCACTATATCTGCTCTCCCCAGGACTCTGCAGTCACTATATCTGATCTCCCCAGGACTCTGCATTCACTATATCTGATCTCCCCAGGACTCTGCATTCACTATATCTGCTCTCCCCAGGACTCTGCATTCATTATATCTGACCTCCCCAGGACTCTGCATTCACTATATCTGACCTCCCCAGAACTCTGCATTCCCTATATCTGACCTCCCCAGGACTCTGCATTCATTATATCTGACCTCCCCAGGACTCTGCATTCACTATATCTGCTCTCCCCAGGACTCTGCATTCACTATATCTGCTCTCCCCAGGACTCTGCAGTCACTATATCCGATCTCCCCAGGACTCTGCATTCACTATATCTGTTCTCCCCAGGACTCTGCATTCACTATATCTGCTCTCCCGAGGACTCTGCATTCACTATATTTGATCTCCCCAGGACTCTGCATTCACTATATCTGATCTCCCCAGGACTCTGCATTCCCTATATATCTGACCTCCCCAGAACACTGCATTCACTATATCTGGTCTCCCCAGGAGCCTGCATTCACTATATCTGATCTCCCCAGGACTCTGCATTCACTATATCTGCTCTCCCCAGGACTCTGCATTCACTATATCTGCTCTCCCCAGGACTCTGCAGTCACTATATCCGATCTCCCCAGGACTCTGCATTCACTATATCTGTTCTCCCCAGGACTCTGCATTCACTATATCTGATCTCCCCAGGACTCTGCATTCATTATATCTGATCTCCCCAGGACTCTGCATTCCCTATATCTGACCTCCCCAGGACTCTGCATTCATTATATCTGACCTCCCCAGGACTCTGCATTCACTATATCTGCTCTCCCCAGGACTCTGCATTCACTATATCTGCTCTCCCCAGGACTCTGCAGTCACTATATCCAATCTCCCCAGGACTCTGCATTCACTATATCTGTTCTCCCCAGGACTCTGCATTCACTATATCTGCTCTCCCGAGGACTCTGCATTCACTATATTTGATCTCCCCAGGACTCTGCATTCACTATATCTGATCTCCCCAGGACTCTGCATTCCCTATATATCTGACCTCCCCAGAACACTGCATTCACTATATCTGGTCTCCCCAGGAGCCTGCAGTCACTATATCCGATCTCCCCAGAACTCTGCATTCACTATATCTGGTCTCCCCAGGACTCTGCATTCACTATATCTGGTCTCCCCAGGACTCTGCATTCACTATATCTGATCTCCACAGGACCCTGCATTCATTATATCTGATCCCCCCAGGACTCTGCATTCATTATATCTGATCCCCCCAGGACTCTGCATTCACTATATCTGGTCTCCCCAGGAGTCGGCATTCACTATATCTGGTCTCCCCAGGACTCTGCATTCACTATATCTGGTCTCCCCAGGACTCTGCATTCACTATTTCTGGTCTCCCCAGGACTCTGCATTCACTATATCTGGTCTCCCCAGGAGCCTGCATTCATTATATCTGATCCCCCCAGGACTCTGCAGTCACTATATCTGATCTCCTCAGAACTCTGCATTCACTATATCTGATCTCCCCAGGACTCTGCATTCACTATATCCGATCTCCCCAGGACTCTGCATTCACAATATCTGATCTCCCCAGGACTCTGCATTCACTATATCTGATCTCCCCAGGACTCTGCATTCACTATATCTGATCCCCCCAGGAGTCGGCATTCACTATATCCGATCTCCCCAGGACTCTGCATTCACAATATCTGATCTCCCCAGGACTCTGCATTCACTATATCCGATCTCCCCAGGACTCTGCATTCACTATATCTGATCTCCCCAGGACTCTGCATTCACTATATCTGATCTCCCCAGGAGTCGGCATTCACTATATCTGATTCCCCCAGGAGTCGGCATTCACTATATCCGATCTCCCCAGGACTCTGCATTCACAATATCTGATCTCCCCAGGACTCTGCATTCACAATATCTGATCTCCCCAGGACTCTGCATTCACTATATCTGATCTCCCCAGGAGTCGGCATTCACTATATCTGATCCCCCCAGGAGTCGGCATTCACAATATCTGATCTCCCCAGGACTCTGCATTCACTATATCCGATCTCCCCAGGACTCTGCATTCACTATATCTGATCTCCCCAGGACTCTGCATTCACTATATCTGATCCCCCCAGGAGTCGGCATTCACTATATCTGATCTCCCCAGGAGCCTGCATTCACTATATCTGATCTCCCCAGGACTCTGCATTCACTATATCTGATCTCCCCAGGACTCTGCATTCACTATATCTGATCTCCCCAGGACTCTGCATTCACTATATCTGATCTCACAGGAGCCTGCATTCACTATATCTGATCTCCCCAGGACTCTGCATTCACTATATCTGGTCTCCCCAGGACTCTGCATTCACTATATCTGGTCTCCCACAGTAAACAGAACATGGAAATGCAATTATTTTAGTAAATATAAACTGCTAAATAGCTTTTCTCATCCAGCAGTCTTGTGACATCTATCAGTGTCTGGTTAAAGTTTGTAGGAGGAGTTTTCATTCTGCTCTGACTGTCCTATGAGGCTGCAGTACCCCTGACTCTCTGTCTGGACAGTGCTGATTGGCCCTGTGCACCCTCCCAAGAAAAAAATAAACTCTCTAGCAACACACACCAAACTGAGCATGTGCAGAGTGACCCCTAGGCTCTGTACTATCAGGGGGACAGTGGAAAAGGGGAGGATCAGAGAAGACCGGATCAAACAGCCTTTTTACACAATGCAGAGGATTAACCCCTTAAATTCCACAGTGAGTATAACAAGCATGTTTAATGTCATACACAGACTTATTTTACTGTTGTGTGTTTAGTAACACTTTAGGTGCAGATGAGAAGTGAGTAGAACTGTGCAAGACTGGAGAGAAGAATGGACCCCCCCCCCCCCCCCACGACCACCCCACGACCACCCCCCCACAACATCATTTACCAAAAGGCACAATTTCCCCTAAATCGTCTACATGTCTTTGGGATTTCCTGGAAATGAAGCTCTCAGCCCCCCCCCCCCCCCCTCCCTCCTATCAGTGATGTTGGTGATTTCCTTGTAGAATAATAATAATTTGTAGAATGATGGGATATCGGGGGCGGTGTTGGATGGATGTTGGATGGATTGAGGTGAAGTGCCTCCTTGTGGCGGGAGATGATTATCTCTCCATCACACCAATTGTTTGCCTTTGTCTGGGGACTCAGAACCTGCAATCTGGAAATGTCGGGATTACTCGCCTCCTTCCGGGGAATGAGAGATCCCCACATCAGTGTGAGGACCCCCACCGACCGACCAATAGAAACATCACAGAGGAAGGACGGGGGGGGGGGGGGGGCATTTGGGGAGTAAATATTATTATATGAATTACATTTCTCCACCGTGTGATCAGCCAATCACATCCATGGACACATGGGAGAGATTTACATTGTATCAGATATAGAACGGGGGGGGGGGGGGGGGATTTACTAAGGAGAGTCTGAGACCTGAACACCTGTGTGTGCGATTACTTATCACTGTGTGCGTCACAGCTTACCATCTATCCATTAATATTTATCCATCTATCTATCTATCTATCTATCCATCCTTCCTTCCTATATCTTTCTTTCTTTCTCATATCTCTCCATCAAGTTGCAGTGTACAAATCAGAGGGGGTATCTATCTATCTATCTATCTATCTATCTATCTATCTATCTATCTATCTATCTATCTATCTATCTATCTATCTATCTATCTATCTATCTATCTATCTATCTATCTATCTATCTTATCAGTGTGCACCCCAGAGCTCAAACACATACGCCTTTCTCTGCAGTCTCAGCTGCACTGAATGGTGGATGAATGGGAAGTGCTCTGTGCTGAGCGGCTTTCTGTTCGTTCACAAACCGAAGCATAATCAACACAGTTTACTATTCTTCAGTTATGAATGAACAGTGAGTGCACTGTGTTTATTCAGAAAAGGAAGGGGCCAGTAAATGACATATATTTACTACCAGCCTCTTCACCCGCTCTCTATTCTAAAACCTCCCCTGTAGCAGCCAGGGGGAGAGGAGGGGAGGGAAGCCAGCAGCACTGCGAGGAGGGGGAATACAACAAGGGGGGAGCCCAGGCCAGAGGGCGAATCTGCACCACACACATTGATTAGGCTGTGCCCAGGCCCTCCTGGCACACCTTTTCTGCATACCTATGATCTTTCTATCTATCTATCTATTGAACAATATATCTACCTACTGTATATATAGATCTCTATTGAGTCTATGTTTCTTTTCTTTTCATTTGTTCTGTGCTGAGACATCTTTCTCCTTTCTTTCTTTCTTTCTTTCTTTCTTTCTTTCTTTCTTTCTTTCTTTCTTTCTTTCTTTCTTTCTCCCCCTTTCTTTCTTTCTCTCCCCCCCTTCCTTTCTTTTTCTCTCTTTCTCTTTCTTCCTCTCTCCCCCTTCCTTTCTTTTTCTCTTTCTTTCTTTCTCTTTTTCTTTCTTTCTTTCTCTCTCTCTCCCCCCTTCCTTTCTTTTTCTTTCTTTCTTTCTCTCTCCCCCTTCCTGTCTTTCTCTCTCCCCCTTCCTTCCTTTCTTTCTTTCTTTCGTTCTTTCTCTCTCCCCTCTTTCTTTCTTTCTTTCTTTTTCTTTCTCTCTCCCCCTTCCTTCCTTCTTTTCTTTCTTTCTTTTTCTTTCTCTCTCCCCCTTCCTGTCTTTCTCTCTCCCCCTTCCTTCCTTCTTTTCTTTCTTTCTTTTTCTTTCTCTCTCCCCCCTTCCTTTATTTTTCTTTCTTTATTTATCTCTCCCCTGTCCTTTCTTTCTTTCTGTCTTACTTTCTCCCCCCCCTTCCCTTTTCTTTCTTTCTTTCTTTTTCCCCCTTCCTCCCTTTCTTTCTCCCTCTTCCTTTCTTTCTCTCTCCCCCTTCCTTTCTTTCTCTCTCCCCCTTCCTTTCTTTTTCTTTCTTTCTCTTTCTTCCTCTCTCCCCCTTCCTTTCTTTTTCTTTCTTTCTTTCTTTCTCTCTCCCCCTTCCTTTCTTTTTCTTTCTTTCTCTTTCTTCCTCTCTCCCCCTTCCTTTCTTTTTCTTCCTTTCTTTCTCTCTCTCTCCCCCTTCCTTTCTTTTTCTTTCTTTCTCTTTCTTCCTCTCTCCCCCTTCCTTTCTTTTTCTTTCTTTCTCCCCCTTCCTTTCTTTCTTTCTCTCTCCCCCTTCCTTTCTTTTTCTTTCTTTCTTTCTCCCCCTTCCTTTCTCTCTCCCCCTTCCTTTCTTTCTTTCTTTCTCTCTCCCCCCCCCTTCCTTTCTTTCTTTCTTTCTTTCTCTCTCCCCTTCCTTTCTTTTTCTTTCTTTCTCTCTCCCCCTTCCTTTCTTTTTCTTTCTTTCTCTCTCCCCCTTCCTTTCTTTTTCTTTCTTTCTCTCTCCCCCTTCCTTTCTTTTTCTTTCTTTCTCTTTCTTCCTCTCTCCCCCTTCCTTTCTTTTTCTTTCTTTCTCTTTCTTCCTCTCTTCCCCTTCCTTTCTTTTTCTTCCTTTCTTTCTCTCTCTCTCCCCCTTCCTTTCTTTTTCTTTCTTTCTCTTTCTTCCTCTCTCCCCCTTCCTTTCTTTTTCTTTCTTTCTCCCCCTTCCTTTCTTTCTTTCTCTCTCCCCCTTCCTTTCTTTTTCTTTCTTTCTCTCTCCCCCTTCCTTTCTTTTTCTTTCTTTCTCTCTCCCCCTTCCTTTCTTTTTCTTTCTTTCTCCCCCCCCCCTTCCTTTCTTTTTCTTTCTTTCTTTCTTTCTTTCTTTCTCCCCCTTCCTTTCTTTCTCTTTCTTCCTCTCTCCCCCTTCCTTTCTTTTTCTTTCTATCTCACCCTTCCTTTCTTTTACTTTCTTTCTTTCTTTCATTCTTTCTTGTTGTTAAACATCTGTGTGAGCTCATCTTTTGTACCTGTAACCCTTCAATCCCTGGAGTTCCCCCAGGTAAGTGCAATACATTGGTTTGGACACTAGAGGGCGGCCTAGGAAAAGGGTTGGCTATCTTCCTATTCCATCATTAAGACAGAAGATCTCAGCATTGAGATCAGACATTAGCAGGGAGGATAACCTTCCATTTTCTTGAAGGCTTGGAGGTCAGAAATCAATTTCCGACATGATAATCCTGATATCTGACAGAGAAAGATTCCTGTTTTCTTACAATACAACACAGATAGAAAAGAGCGGCGACATCTACACTCCTATCTTTGTAAAATACAGATTTGGAACCTAATTTTATTATATTAAAGTTATGACATATTTACTGTATATATTATATTATTTATATTATATTTATAGATTTTAGGCAATCTTTTTTTTTCTTTTTTTTTCTTTTTTTTTTGGAAGAGAGTTAGAACCTCTGTTGGGTTTTAATTCTACATGTGTCCCCGCCGGGGGGTCGCTCACATCCTGTCCCAGATTTACTTCGGTTGTCCATTTTGAAAAAGGTAATGGGGAAAAATCAGCGGGGATACAGACATCATTAAAAAACCTGACAGGGGTTCTAGCCCCTCCACCATTCAAATTAAACTCAATAAAAAATGTTGGATTTCCATTATTATTATGATCGGGTTGGTGAATGTAGAATTGATTATATTTATGACATGTAACGATCACCTGACCTATCCTGTATGTGGTTAAAGGCACTTCAAGGTTGTACTCCTAATACCAGCACAGCAACCAATCAGGAGACAGCTCTTCTGGGTGGGGTTGCCTTTAAATGGCAAAGCAACATATGACTCGGCATTTGAGCACTACGTTTGGCCGAGCCGTTGTGCCCCCAGTGTGTGCCAGTGTCTCCTGTATCCCCTGTACTTTCTGTGACCCCTCATTCCCGTGCTTCCAGTGACCTCAACACCCATAGGACTCTAGTGACCCCTGCACTCCAGTGTTTCCAGTGACCTCCTGCACTCCTATGCCTACAGTGACGCTTGCACTCCAGTGTTTCCAGTGACCCTGTGCCGCTGTGTTTCCAGTGATCCCTGCACTCCTCTGCTTCGAGTGACCCCTGCACACCTGTGCCTCCAGTGACCCCTGCATTCTTGTGTTTCCTGTGATTCAAGAGATCCCTGCACTCCTGTGCCTCCAGTGACCCCATGCACTCCTGTGCCTCCAGTGACTCCTGTACTCCTGTCCTTTCAGTAACCCCTGCACTTCTATGTTTCCACTTACCCCTAAACCTATGATCCTCAAGAAACCCCTGCACTTCTGTTTCCATAGACCCCTGCACTGCTGTGTTTTCAGTGACCCCTGAACTCCAGTATTTCCAGTGACCCCTGCACTTCAGTGTTTCCAGTGATCCCTGCACTTCCTTGCCTCCAGTGGCACCTGCACTCCATTGTTTCTAATGACCCCTGCACTCCTGTGCCTCCAGTGACCCCTGAACTCCAGTGTTTCCAGTGACCCCAGTGTTTCCAGTGACACCTGCACTCCTGTGTTTCCAGTGACCCCGGCACCCATTGGACTCTTGTGATCCCTGAACTCCAGTGCTTCCAGTGACCCCTGAACTCCAGTGTTTCCAGGAACCCCTGCACTCCAGTGTTTCCAGGGACCCCTAAACTCCAGTGTTTCCAGTGACCCCTGCACTCCTATGCCTCCAGTGACGCCTGCACTCCAGTGTTTCCAGTGACCCCTGCACTCCAGTGTTTCCAGTGACCCCTGCACTCCTGGGTTTCCGGTGACCCCTGCGCTCCTGTGCCTCTAGTTACCCCTGGACTCCAGTGTTTCCAGTGACCCTGCGCCCCTGTGTTTCCAGTGACCCCTGCACTCTTGTGCTTCCAGTGACCCCTGCACTCCTGTGCTTCAAGAGACCCCTGCACTCCTGTGCTTCAAGAGACCCCTGCACTCCTGTGCTTCCAGAGACCCCTGCACTCCCGTGCCTCCAGAGACCCCTGCACTCCCGTGCCTCCAGAGACTTTTGCACTCCTATGCCTCCAGTGACCCCTGCACTCCTGTGTTTCCAGTGACCCCAACACCCATGGTCCTCAAGAGACCCCCTGCACTGCTCTGTTTCCAGTGACCCCTGCACTCCTGTTTTTTTCCAGTGACCCCTGCACTCATGGTCTTCCAGTGACCCCTGAACTCCAGTGTTTCCAGTGACCCCTGAACTCCAGTGTTTCCAGTGACCCCTGCACTTCCTTGCCTCCAGTGACGCCTGCACTCCTGTGTTTCCAGTGACTCCTGTGCGTCCAGTGATGCCTGCACTCCTGTGCTTTCCGTGACCCCTGCACTCCAGTGTTTCCAGTGACCCCTGTTTTTCCAGTGACCCCTGAACTTCTGTGCTTCCAGTGACCCCCCGCACTCCTGTGCCTCCAGTGACCCCTGCATTCCTGTGTTTCCATTAATCCCAACACCCATGGGTCTCTAGTGACCCCCTGCACTCCAGTGCTTCCAGTGAACCCTGCACTCCAGTGTTTCCAGTGATCCCTGGACTTCTGTGTTTCCAGTGACCCCTGCACTCCTGTGTTCCATTGACCCATGCACTCCGGTGTTTCCAGTGACTCCTGCACTCCTATGCCTCCACTTCTGTGTTTCCAGTGGCCACTGAACTCCTTTGTTTCCAGTGACCCCGGCACTCGTGTGCCTCCAGTGACCCCTGCACTCCTGTGCTTCCAGTGACACCTGTTTATCCAGCAATCCCTGCACTTCTGTGCTTCCAGTGACCCCAGCCCTCTTTTACCTCCAGTGACCCCTGCATTCCTCTACCTCCAATGACCCCTGCACTTCTGTGCTTCGAGTGATCCCTGCACTCCTGTGATTCAAGTGACCCCTGCACTCCTATACCTCCAGTGACCCCTGCACTCCTGTGCTTCCAGTGACCCCTGTACTTTCTGTGACCTCTGCACTCCTGTGTTTCCAGTGACCCCTGTATTCCTGTGTTTCCAGTGACCCCGACACCCATGGGTCTCTAGTGACCCCCGCACTCCTATGCCTCCAGTGACACCTGCATTCCAGTGTTTCCAGTGACATCTAGACTCCTGTGCTTCCAGTGATATCTGGACTGTGCTTCCAATGACCCCTGCACTCCTGTGCTTCCAGTGACCCCTGCACTCTTGAGCTTCCAGTGACCCTTGCACACCTGTGCCTGCAGTGACCCCTGCCCTCCTGTGTTTCCAGTGACCACTGCACTCCTGTGCCTAACCCCTGCACTTCTGTGCTTCCACTGACCCCTGCACTCCTGTGCTTCCAGTGATCCCTGCACTCCTGTGCCTCCAGTGACCCCTGCATTTCTGTGCTTTGAGTGACCCCTGAACTCCTGTGCCTCCAGTGACCACTGCACTCCTGTGCTTCCAGTGACCCCTGCACCCCTGTGCTTGCAGTGACCCCTGCACTCCTGTGCTTCGAGTGACCCCTGCACTCCTGTGCCTCAAGTGACCCCTGCACTCCTGTGCCTCAAGTGACCCCTGCACTCCTGTGCCTCAAGTGACCCCTGCACTCCTGTGCGTCCAGTGACACCTGCATTCCTGTGTTTCTAGTGATCCCGACTCTAGTTACCCATGCACTCCAGTGCTTCCAATGACCCCTGCACTCAAGTATTTCCAGAAACCCCTGCACTCCAGTGTTTCTAAAAACCTCTGCACTCCAGTGTTTCCAGTGACCCCTGCACTCCTGTGCTTCCAGTAACCCCTGCACTCCTGTGCTTCCAGTAACCCCTGCACTCCTGTGCTTCCAGTAACCCCTGCACTCCTGTGCTTCTAGTAACCCCTGCACTCCTGTGCTTCTAGTAACCCCTGCACTCCTGTGCTTCCAGTGACCCCTGCACTCCTGTGCTTCCAGTGACCCCTGCACTCCTGTGCTTCCAGTGACCCCTGCACTCCTGTGCTTCCAGTGATCCTTGCACTCCTTTGCTTCCAGTGACTCCTGCACTCCTGTGCTTCCAGTGACCCCTGCATTCCTGTGCTTCCAGTGACCCCTGCACTCTTGGGCTTTGAGTGATCCCTGCACTCCTGTGTCTCCAGTGACCCCTGCACTCCTTTGTCTCCAGTGACCCCTGCACTCCTTTGATTCGAGTGACCCCTGCACTCCTTTGATTCGAGTGACCCCTCCACTCCTGTGCTTCAAGTGATCCCTGCACTTCTGTGCCTTCAGTGACGCCCTGCACTCCTCTGCTTCCAGTGATCCCTGCACTCCTGCGATTTGAGTGTCTCCTGCACTCTTGTGGTTCAAGTGACCCCTGCACTCCTGTGCCTCCAATGACGCCTGCACTTCTGTTCTTCGAGTGATCCCTGCACTCCTGTGCTTCAAATGACCCCTGCACTACTGTGTTTCGAGTAATCCATGCACTCCCGTGCCTCCAGTGACCCCTGCACTCCCATGCTTCCAGTGACCCCTGCACTCCCATGCTTCCAGTGACCCCTGCACTGCTGGCTTTGAGTGATCCCTGCACTCCTGTTCCTCCAGTGACCCCTGCACTCCTTTGATTCGAGTGACCCTGCACTATTGTGCTTCAAGTGACCCCTGCACTCTTTTGCCTCCAGTGACTCCTGTGCTTCAAGTGATCCCTGCACTTCTGTGCCTCCAGTGACCCCCTGCACTTCCGTGCTTCCAGTGACCCCTGCACTCCTGTGCTTCCAGAGACCCCTGCACTCCTGTGCTTCAAATGACCCCTGCACTACTGTGTTTCGAGTAATCCATGCACTCCCGTGCCTCCAGTGACCCCTGCACTCCTGTGCCTCCAGTGACCCCCTGCACTCCGATGCTTCCAGTGACCCCTGCACTCCTGTGCTTCCAGTGACCCCTGCACTGCTGGCTTTGAGTGATCCCTGCACTCCTGTTCCTCCAGTGACCCCTGCACTCCTTTGATTCGAGTGACCCCTGCACTATTGTGCTTCAAGTGACCCCTGCACTCTTTTGCCTCCAGTGACTCCTGTGCTTCAAGTGATCCCTGCACTTCTGTGCCTCCAGTGACCCCCTGCACTCCCGTGCTTCCAGTGACCCCTGCACTCCTGTGCTTCCAGAGACCCCTGCACTCCTGTGCTTCATGAGACCCCTGCACTCTTGGGCTTTGAGTGATCCCTGCACTCCTGTGTCTCCAGTGACCCCTGCACTCCTTTGTCTCCAGTGACCCCTGCACTCCTTTGATTCGAGTGACCCCTGCACTCCTTTGATTCGAGTGACCCCTCCACTCCTGTGCTTCAAGTGATCCCTGCACTTCTGTGCCTTCAGTGACGCCCTGCACTCCTCTGCTTCCAGTGATCCCTGCACTCCTGCGATTTGAGTGTCTCCTGCACTCTTGTGGTTCAAGTGACCCCTGCACTCCTGTGCCTCCAATGACGCCTGCACTTCTGTTCTTCGAGTGATCCCTGCACTCCTGTGCTTCAAATGACCCCTGCACTACTGTGTTTCGAGTAATCCATGCACTCCCGTGCCTCCAGTGACCCCTGCACTCCCATGCTTCCAGTGACCCCTGCACTCCCATGCTTCCAGTGACCCCTGCACTGCTGGCTTTGAGTGATCCCTGCACTCCTGTTCCTCCAGTGACCCCTGCACTCCTTTGATTCGAGTGACCCTGCACTATTGTGCTTCAAGTGACCCCTGCACTCTTTTGCCTCCAGTGACTCCTGTGCTTCAAGTGATCCCTGCACTTCTGTGCCTCCAGTGACCCCCTGCACTTCCGTGCTTCCAGTGACCCCTGCACTCCTGTGCTTCCAGAGACCCCTGCACTCCTGTGCTTCAAATGACCCCTGCACTACTGTGTTTCGAGTAATCCATGCACTCCCGTGCCTCCAGTGACCCCTGCACTCCTGTGCCTCCAGTGACCCCCTGCACTCCCATGCTTCCAGTGACCCCTGCACTCCTGTGCTTCCAGTGACCCCTGCACTGCTGGCTTTGAGTGATCCCTGCACTCCTGTTCCTCCAGTGACCCCTGCACTCCTTTGATTCGAGTGACCCCTGCACTATTGTGCTTCAAGTGACCCCTGCACTCTTTTGCCTCCAGTGACTCCTGTGCTTCAAGTGATCCCTGCACTTCTGTGCCTCCAGTGACCCCCTGCACTCCCGTGCTTCCAGTGACCTCTGCACTCCTGTGCTTCCAGAGACCCCTGCACTCCTGTGCTTCCAGAGAGTCCTGCACTCCTGTGCTTCCAGTGACCCCTGCACTCCTTTGCTTTGAGCGATTCCTTCACTCCTGTGCCTTCAATGACCCCTGCACTCCTGTGCTTCGAGTGACCCCGGCACTCCTTTGCCTCCAGTGACCCCTGAACTCCTGTGCTTCAAGTGATCCTTACACTCCTGTGCCCACAGTGACCCCTGCACTCCTGTGCTTCCAGTGATCAATGCACTCCCGTGCTTCAAATGTGTCCCCTGCACTCCTGTGGTTTGAGTGACCCCTGCACTCCTGTGCCTCCAGTGATGCCTGCACTCCTGTGCTTTGAGTGACCCCTGCACTACTGTGCTTCAAGTGATCCCTGCACTCCTGTGCCTCCAGTGATGATGAAGGAGGCAAGGTTTGGATTGTTGATAGGATTGTTGATAGCTTCCTGACAGCTCATTGACAGACTTAAGCTGGATACACACTATACAACTTTTGTGGTCAGATTTCCTTTAGATTTACCTTCAACTATGTAGTGCAAGGGCCTGCCTGATTGCATACAAATTAAAAGTCCTTAGATTTGACCTCATATTATATGGTTTTGGTAAATCTAAAGACAATTGTATAGTGCGTATGGCCCATATGTGTCTCATGACGGCTTGCTTGCTTGGAATCCTGCCCCGGCTTCACGGGGCTCCTGGCAGTGGCTCTGGTGTGGACTGGTTTGGGAACTGATGACTTTTACATAGAGCTTGTTTCAAAGCCTAACACCAGCAATGTCTGTGAGTGCATTCATTTTGTATTTTAACTTTTTTTTTTACTAATAAAACTTTCTACACTATTGGTGGTTTGGTGCCTCTCTCCCCATCCCTTTTCTCTATGAATCCACCCTCACCCGCCATCATGGTATAATGGGTTGCTCTACAGATGACAATCGATGTAGCCACCTTCACCAATCAATATAGTATAATGAAGTGTTCTATAGGTGATGATCAATGTAGCCACCCTCACCAATCAATATGGTATAATGAGCTGTTCTATGGGCGATGATCAATGTAGCCACCCCCACCCAGCATCATGGTATAATGGGGTGCTCTATGGGTGTTGATCAGGGTAGCCACCATTGTGGTATAATGAGGTGCTCTATGGGTGGTGATCAGGGAAGCCACACTTACCCACCATTATAGTATAATGAGGTGCTCTACAGGTTGTAATCAATGTACAATGTAACCACCCTCACCCACCATCGTGATATAATATGCGTGATCAATATAGCCACCATCCCCGTCATAGTATAATGGGATGCTCTATGGATGATGATCGATGTAACTACCCTCACCAATCAACATGGTATAATGAGGTGTTCTATGGGTGATGATCAATGTAGCCACCCCACCCAGCATCATGGTATAATGGGGTGCTCTATGGGTGGTGATCAGGGTAGCCACCCTCAGCCACCATTATAGTATATTGAGGTGCTCTACAGGTGGTGATCAATGTAACTACCCTCACCCACTATTGTGGAAAAATATGCGTGGTGATCAATGTAGCCACCCTCACCCACCATTATGGTATAATGGGGTGCTCCATGGATGATGATCGATGTATCTACCCTCACCAATCAACATGGCATAATGAGGTGTTCTATGGGTGATGATCAATGTAGCCACCCCCACCCACCATCATGGTATAATAGAATGCTCTCTGGGTGGTGATCAATGTAGCCATCCTCACCCACCATCATGATATAATGAGGTGCTCCATGGGTGGTGATCAGGGTAGCCACCCTCACCCTTCATTATAGTATAATGAGGTGCTC